>NW_006238941.1:1627315-1713773 GCF_000226075.1 Solanum tuberosum | reverse complement strand
ATTGTTGTTGGGTCTTGCTTGCTGATAGGTTAGATGTATTTTAATGGTGATTTCACCTAGTGGTTGTGGTTTAATGTAATGGGTTTGTAGATGCAAATACAAAGCCACCCATGTGTCTTCTGCTTGCCCGAGAGGGAGGTCGTGAAACCAAGCCCACTAGACTGATGGCCTAAGGAGTGGGTCGACATGAGGTTAATGCCCGAGAGGGTAAGCCCTAGTCCCACATCATAACTCTCAGCTCGAGAGAGTGAGTGGGGTAAGGCGTAGGCTAGTTTTCATGCGGCAAATGGGTGTCCGAGAGGAACGCATTTGAAACGGGGTAAGTTGCCCAAGAGGGAACTTATTTCCATCTAAAGCTTACCCTAGTCACTATTATCTTGCAAATTTCCGATCGAAAGCGTGTACCCAACAATTTATCTCAACCTGTATTGCGGTCACACCCCAAGAGCTTTTCCCCATACTTGATTTTCTTGTTATTTTTGTTGTTTTTCCTAGTTGTGACAAAAACCCCATTTGATATTTTACACTTTTGTGTCACCCCCTTTAATTCATTATGTTTTTACTCGTTCATGTCTTTAGCTATGACTAGTTATAGCTAAATTTTATTTTTCTATCAATTCTCAAAACCACTCTCTTGGGACACGACCCCAACCTTTAGTTGTATCACTATATTATTGACGATTATAGACATTCGTACCGTAGGTTAGTGTCGTTTGTCACGATAAGCATCAAAATGGTGTCGCTGCCGGGGAATGGTGTTACTTGAGAATTTTTTGTTAAGTAGAACTTTTTATTCTTCCTTGTTTTAGTTTTACTAATCTAAATTGTAATTTTGTTTTGCTAGTTTGAATATCAGAACAAGAAATAATTATGGAAAATCATTATGGATATCACACGGATCATCAACTTCTGAAACTATTGAACCTCAAGGATAACCTCATGACATTTAAACAGGTAAGGGATAAAACAATTCAGGAAATGTGGCTGAAGTTTAAAGTAGTTCTGCAACCATGCCCATCTCACGGGATGACGGACGAGGGGCTACAAAATTGCTTCTATAGGGGTTTAGGACCTGAGAATAGAAGAATAGTGGATCAAAATTGTGAGGGCGGTATGCTACACCAGCCCTATGAAGTTGTAGGAAAACTGCTTGATGACATGGTAGAAGCCAAAAAAATAAGCAAAAAGAAATCAGGAATGAGACGCACTACCCACCCAGTTGGATGTTCTATCCACCCAAGTCAAAGAATTGGAAATACAAGCCATGGGAAAAGGAAAACACTCCTCCCTCCGAGAGTGTAAATATCGGAAGAAGCAGAGAGTTGTGTAGGATGATGAAGCTCTGTCACTCATTCAACAAAAAATTTGGGCACGTGATAAGATGTTGAATAAGATGAAGGAGAACATCAAAATGTTAAACGAAGCATCAACTGCTCACTCCATGACTATTCAGCTGCAGAATGCTCAAATTGGCCATTTGATATCAAATCATTACCCACCATTCACAGAAGAATCGCCTAATTACAGCTTGGGCGACTCCGAGGATGAAGAATAGTTGCTGACTTACGTCGTGCCGCAACGTTAATTAAGGCGTTGTTTGGGAGGCAACCCAAAACCCCTTAATATATTATATTTATATATTGGTAAAATAATGATGTGTTGTGGTATAGGTTTTGAATGTGGAAAGTGCTCGAGAAGTGCAGGGTGACAAGCAATAGATCCAATTGGCAAGTCGCAGAATAGGTCAGTGAACTCGACCTTATCCATAGTTTGACTCCAATCATCTCAAAAATTGAAGCCCATAAAACTCGGTGAGCATAGGAACTTATTGGAGCATCGCCGACTCTGTAGGCGATCTCGTTGGGGACCATTGTTTCAACTCCCAGGTTTACTGGAAAGATCTGTAAAACTCGGCGAAACAAGTGAATGTTCAGCGACACACCAACTGATCAGGCGATTCAGACGGATATCGCCAAGTATGCAGAAATTGGATGGCACTTGACTAAAGCTGAAACAAAGTGATTGGGAAGCATTCGAGGAAATGGGTTGAAAATAGGCGGATTGGGTTGTTTAGCGATGTTATGGAGAGCTTGCTAAATTACTCAACGACTCTCTTAACGTCCCCACCTCGCCTTCTTTCTAATGGTAAAATTGTGGAAAATCTACACCCAAGAGTCGCTGAATAACCATGCCACCATGACAAATGGAGCAACCGCATAGCCAGAATCACTTCTTTACCTCTCTATTTGTCTTACTTACATCTACTTTGGAGTACTTTTATTTGCATTTTAGGACAAATGATTTTTATTTCTGGTGGGGTGAGGCCCACCTTTTGTGTGCTATTTGATGTTCGTATATTTGGGTTGTTTTTATTTCGAATTGTGTTTATAGTGCGTTTTTTGGATGTTTGAGCTCATGACTCCGTTTATTTTTAATTGCAAAATGATTTTGACCCTTCCGAATTTTTTGGAATATTTCACACTTTTTGCCACCCCTCGTGAGTTGAACGTAGCTGTTCTTTTGCAAAAAATTGAGTATCGATTTCGATCAATACAGATGACTTGAATAGTGCTCTCAATTGAACTAACATGAATGCGCGGCTACGATGAGTCCAAATGAAGGTGCATAAATAATATGTGAACTCCTTGCATCTCGTTGTAATTAGCCATTTATCAAATTGATTCTCTTGTTATGACCGTTGCACACAAGCGAAAGTGTGTAGTCTTGTTTGAATTAAGTGTCGATGCCTTGTGTAATTAGATTGCTTTGAACCATGCATGAATAAACCTAGAATTTACCCCGTTAGTCTGATTGATTTAGAAAGTTGTCCTCTTGAGATGATCTTAGGCAACTTTAAAGAGTGTGAGCCAAATTTGACATATACCTCTTTTGTGGCATACCCATGAGCGTGTGAAACTCTTTTGAACACCCTTTGAGCCTTACCTTTCTTTGGAAGAACCTTGATGAACCTTAGACCTTATTTGACTCACTACCTACAATCCTCTTGATTTGTGGTTTCGAGAATAGCCAACTTATTCCAAAAACCTAAGTAGGGTGTATGGTGAAAAGGAAAATGAGAAGTCAAGAAGTGCAAGAAAAGTCCCCCTTAACCCATGGTGTTGCAGAATAATGGAAACCCATAAAAAAATAAATTGTGTGGAATAAAGTACAAAGGAAATCGGGTTTCCAAACAATCCATGGAGGTGAATAAAAAGATTAATTAGAAGCACTATAAAAAGAATTGATAAAGGAAAAGAAGGTAATGCCTTGAGAATACCATATCTCACGAGAAAAAATTCACTGAGCCTAAATGACCACTCATCCCCATTACAAGCAGTAGAAAGACCTTTTTGATCTTGAGTGAGCTGGACCGAAGATCGATCGGAAAAGAAGGGCAAACCTATAGGTGAAAACATGCATTGTGTTCCTCTTTTTGAGTGTGAGAATTACATTTGATTCATGATCTTGAATTGATTAACCTCTATGTGAAGATGGAATCATTCTTTATGTAAGGGCATTTAGATACTTTTTGTTGAGCTTGAACTTGCACAGGTAGCAAGTATTGCGAGCATGAGAATCTTTGGTAATGATATGTCACAACTTGAATCTTTGAGTACACAATTGATCCTTGCATCAGTAAATTGAGTCTTGTTGTGTGCACTCATGATTGAGTTTTGTGTATTACTGTTTCAGACACCCTTTTTGAATGGCTGAACTAAAGTTTGCTTGAGGACAAGCAAAAATTTAAGTTAGGGGTGTTGATGAGTCCACAAATTGGACTCATTTAAGGCTTTATTTGGATAGAAATAGTTTCCTCAAATGCTTATTTTGTTTCAATATCTGATGAAAACTCTTAAGTTTCAGATATTTGAAGTTTTAATGGAAGCATTGACACTTAGGAGCAAAAAGGAACAAAAAGGCTGAAAAGAACGAAGAATCTGAAGCATGAGCATCACCAACCACACTTGGCGATTCACCAAAGGGATGCACTACGCCCTTTGTTCTAGTACGCGAAGCCCTGGAAGGGAAGGATAAAAAAGGCGATGAAAGGAGCAGTCAACGCTTCGCCGAATAGTTTCGCGAAACATTACTATACCTCCCAATGGTCCAGAATGTGAAGATGTTGAAGGCAAGCACAGACGGCAATGAGATAGAAGAAGGGAGAGTCGCCGAGTTATTCACAGCTTCGACTAACCTCGCCGAGCGATCCGCCAGCACTTATTTCTTAAGTCTATAAATACTAAACTCTTTATTAATTTTAGGATAGTCGAATTATTATTATACTTTTCACAATAGAACAGTACTTTTTTTTGGATATTTTCTCTCAAGTTTAGAGAGGTTTTTTGGGATACTTGAAGAAAGAAGAATTTCATCTTCCCCATGTTCGAAGTGGGTTTTATCCATTCTTCTTCCTTTGCTTAAATCAAGGTTTAATTCCTTATACCTATATGATTTTAGTATCATTTTAGGTGTATTGTGTTATTTCTGGATGTGTGGCTAAAAACCCTGATTCTTGTGGTATGATATAGCAAATATGTGTTGATATTATTGTTGGTTCTTGTTTGTTGATAGGTTAGATGTATTTTAATGGTGATTTCAGCTAGTGGTTGTGGATGAATTTAATGGGTTTGTAGTTGCAAATACAAAACCACACATATGTTTTCGTCTTGCGAGAGAGAGAGGTCGCGAAACCAAGACCGCTAGACTGACGGCCTAAGGGGTGGGTCGACATGAGGTTTTGCCCGAGAGGGTGAGCCCTAGTCTCATATCCTAACACTCAACTCGGGAGAGTGAGTGGGGTAAGGTGTAAGCTGGCCTTCATGCGGCGAATAGGTGTCCGAGAGGAACCCATTTGAAACGGGGTAGGTTGCCCGAGAGGGAAATTATTTCCATCTAAAGCTTAGCCTAGTTACTATTATCTTGCAAATTTCCTATCGAAAGCATGTACCCAACTATTTATCTCAACTTGTATTGCGGTCACACCCCAATAAATTTTCCCTATACATGATTTTCTTGTTATTTTTGTTGTTTTTACTACCTGTGACAAAAACCCCAATTGATATTTGACACTTTTGTGTCACCCCCTTTAATTTACAATATTTTTACTCTTTAATGTCTTTAACTACGACTAGTTAGAGCTAAATTTTATTTTTCTATCAATTCTCAAAACCACTTCTTTGGGACACGACCCCAACCTTTAGTTGGGTTACTATATTATCGACGATCGTAGACACTCGTACTATTGGTTAGTGTCGTTGGTCAAGATAAGTATCAAAATGGTGCTGATATCGGTGAGTGGTGTTACTTGAGAATGTTTTGTTAAGTAGAATTTTTTATTCTTCCTTGTTTTAGTTTTACTAATCTAAATTGTAGTTTTGTTTTGCTAGTTTGAATATCAGAACAGGAAATAAGGATGGAAAATCTTTATAGATATCACACAGATCATCACCTTATGAAACTATTGAACCACATGGATCACCTCTTGACATTTAAACAGGTAGGGAATGAAATAATTCAGGAAATATGGCTGAAGTTCCAAGAAGTGATGCAACCATGCCCATCTCACGGGATGACAGACAAGGGGAAACTCGAGTGCTCCTATAGGAACTAGGAACTGAGAATAGAAGCATAGTTGATCAACATTGCGAGGGCGGTATACTACACCAGCCCTATGAAATATGTAGAAAAACTCCTTGATGGCACAGTAGAAGCAAACAAAGAAGCAAAAAGAAAGCATGAATGGGACGCACTGGTTACCCAGCTGAATGTTCTATCCACCCAAGTCACAGAATTGGAAATACAAGCCATGGGAAAAGAAAAGCACTCCTCCCTCCAAGAATGTTAATATTAGAAGAAGCGGAGAAGTGTGTAGGATGATGAAGCTTTGTCACTCATTCAACAAAAAATTGAGGCACATGATAAGATGTTGAATGAGATGAATGATAACATCGAAATGTTAAATGATGCATCAGCCTCTCACTCCATGACTATTCAGCTGCAGGATGCTCAAATTGGCCATTTGATATCAAATCATTACCCACTATTCGTGGATGACTCGCCTAATTACCGGATGGGTGACTCCGGGGATGAAGAATAGTTGCTGACTTGCGTCGTGCCATGACGTTAACTAAGGCGCTATTTGGGAGGCAACCCAAAACCCCTTAATATTTTATATTTATGTATTGGTAAAATAATGATGTGTTGTGGTATAGGTTGGAATATGAAAAGTTCTCGAAAAGTGCAGGGTGACAAGAACAGATCCAATTGGCAAGTGGCAGAAGAGGTCAGTGAACTTGACCTTATCCGCCGTTTTACTTCAATCATCTAAAAAATTGAAGCCTGTAAAACTCGGCGAGCATGTGAACTTATTGGTGCATCGTCGTGTCTGTTGGCGATCTAGATGGCAACCGCCGTTTGAACTCCCAGGTTTACTGGAAAGATCTGTAAAACTCGGAGAAATAAGTGAATACTCGGCGACACGCCAACTGATCCATCCATTCAGACTGATATCGCCGAGTACGCAGAAATTGGACAGTAGTTGAGTAAAGCTAAAACAAAGTGATTAGGAAGCATTCGAGGAAATGCGTTGAAAATAGGCGGGTTGGGTTGTTTAGCGATGTTGTGGAGAGCTTGCTTAATTTCTCAACGACTCGCTTAACGTCCCCACCTCGCATTCTTTCTAATGCTAAAATTGTGGAAAATAGTACACCCAAGGGTCGCAGAAGAACCATGCTACCATGACAAATGGAGCAACCGCATAGCCAGGATCACTTCTTTACCTCTCTATTTCTCTTACTTACATCTACTTTTGAGTACATTTATTTGCATTTGAGGACAAATAATTTTTATTTGTGGTGGGGTGAGGCCCACCTTTTGTGTTCTATTTGATTTTCGTATATTTGGGTTGTCCTGATTTCAAATTGTCTTAATACTACTTATTGTGGATGTTTGAGTTCATGTTCCATTTATTTTTAATTGCAAACTGATTTTGACCCTTCCAAAAAATTTAAATTTTTCGCACAGTTTTGCCACCCCTCGTGAATTGAATGTGGTTGTTCTTTTGCAAAAATTTCAGTCTCGATTTTGATCAATAACGATGACATGAATAGTGCTCTCAATTGAACGAACATGAATGCATGGCTATGACAAGGACAAATGAAGTTGCATAAACAATATGTGAACTCTTTGCATCTCGTTGTGATTAGCCATTTATCGAATTGATTCTGTTGTAATGACCGTTGCACACTAGCAAAAGTGTGTAGTCTTGTTTGACTTAAGTGTCGATGCCTTTTGTGATTATCTTGCTTTGAACCATGCATGAATAAACCTAGAATTTACCCCGTTAGTCTGTTTGATTTAGAAAGTTGTCCTCTGGAGATGATCTTAGGTAACTTTAAAGAGTGTGAGCTATATTTGATATATACCTCTTTTGTGGCCTACCCGTGAGCGTGTGAAACTCTTTTGAACACCCTTTGAGCCTTACCTTTATTTGGAAGAACCTTGATGAACCTTAGACCTTACTTGACCCACTACCTATAGTTCTCTTGATTTATGGTTTAGCAAATAGCCAACTTAGTCCAAAAGCCTAAGTTGGGTGTGTGGTGAAAACGAAGAGGAGGAGTCAAGAAGTGCAAGAAAAGTCCCTTAACCCATGGTGTTGCAGAACAATGGAAACCTTTAAAAAAAAAAAATATTGTGCAGAATAAAGTTCAAAGGAAATCGGGTTTCCAAGCAATCCATGAAGGTGAATAAAAAGATTAATTAGAAGCACTAGAAAAAGAATTGATAAAGGAAAAGAACGAAATGCCTTCCGAATACCACATCTCACGAGGAAAAAGTCACTGAGCCTAAATGACCACACCTTTGCACTCATCCCCATTACAAGTCGTAGAAAGACTTTTTTGATCTTGAGTGAGCTGGATCGAAGATCGATCGAAAAATAAGGGCAAATCTATGGGCGAAAACATTCATTGTGTTCCTCGTTTTGAGTGTGAGCATTTCATTTGATTCCTTATCTTGAATTGATTAACCTCTGTGTGTGAAGATGGACTCATTCTTTATGTGAGGGCATTTAGATACTTTTTTGTTGAGCTTGAACTTGCACAAGTAGCAAGTATTGCGAGCATGAGAATCTTTTCTAATGGTGTGTCACAACTTGAATCTTTGAGTACACAATTGATCCTTGCATAAGTAAATTGAGTCTTGTTGTGTGCATTCATGATTGAGTCTTGTGTAGCATAATTTGAGACACCCTTTTTGAACGGCTGAACTCAAGTTTACTTAAGGACAAACAAAAGTTTAAGTTGGGGGTGTTGATGTGTTCGTAAATTGGGCTAATTTAGGGCTTATTTTGATAGAAATAGTGTCCTCAAATTCTTATTTTGTTTCAATATCTGATGAAAACTCTTAAGTTTCAGGTATTTAAAGTTTTAGTGGAAGCATGGACACTTAGGCGCAAAAAGGAACAAAAAGGTTGAAAAGAATGAAGAAGCTGAAGCCTGAGCATCGCCAAGCACACTTGGCGATTCGGCGAAGGGACGCACTCCACCCTTTGTTCCTGTACGCTAAGCCCTGAAGGGGAAGGATAAAAAAGGCGATGACAAGAGCAGTAGGCGCTTCGTCGAATAGTTTCGCGAAGCAATACTATACTGCCCAATGGTCCAGAACGTGAAGATGCTGAAGGTAAGCACAAAACGGCGATAAGACAGAAGCAGGGTGAGTCGCCGAGTTATTCGGCGACTTTGACTAACCTCGCCGAACGATCCGCCAGCACTAATTTCTGAAGTCTATAAATACTAAACTCTTTATTAATTTTAGGAGATTCGAATTTTTCTTATAATTTTCACAATAGAATAGTAATTTTTTGGGATATTTTCTCTCTAGTTTGGAGAGGGGTTTTTGGGAGACTTAAAGAAAGAAGAATTTCATCTTCCCCAAGTTGGAAGTGGGTCTTCTCCATTCTTAATCCTTTGCTTAAATCAAGGTTTAATTCCTTGTACCCATTTGATTTTAGTATTATTTTAGGTGTAGTTTGTTATTTCTTGATATGTGGCTAAAAACACCCATTCTTGGGGAGTGATTTAGAAAATATGTATTGATATTATTGTTGGGTCTTGGTTGCTGATATGTTAGATGTATTTTAATGGTGATTTCACCTAGTGGTTGTGGTTTAATTTAATGGGTTTGTAGTTACAAATGCAAAACCACCCATGTGTTTTCGGCTTTCTTGAGATAGATGTCGCGAAACCAAAACCGCTAGAATAATGGCCTAAGGAGTGGGTCGACATGAGGTTCTGCCCGAGAGGATGAGCCCTAGTCCCATATCCTAAAACTTAGCTCGAGAGAGTGAGTGGGGTAAGGGGTAGGCTTCATGCGGCAAATGGGTGTCAGAGAGGAACCCATTTGAAACGAGGTAAGTTGCCCGAGAGGGAACTTATTTCCATCTAAATCTTAGCCTAGTCACTATTATCTTTTTAATTTCCTATCGAAAGCATGTAACCAATGATTTATCTCAACTTGTATTGTGGTCAAGCCCCAAGAAATTTTTCCCATACTTGATTTTTTTGTTTTTTTTGTTGTTTTTACTACTTGTGACAAAAACCCCAATTGATATTTGACACTTTTGTGTCACCCCCTTTAATTTACTATGTTTTACTCGTTAATGTCTCTAGCTACAACTAGTTAGAGCTAAATTTTATTTTTCTATCAATCCTCAAAACCACTCCCTTGAGACACGACCCCAACCTTAAGTTGGGTTACTATACTATCGACGATCGTAGACACTCGTACCGTAGGTTTGTGTCATTGCTCACGAAAAGCATCATGGTGTAAACAGAAATAATGTTTTGATAATAAGAATTCATGAACTTACATTTAGAGTAGAAGAAACCCGATATCTCTAACTGAATTTCAAAGTAAACATCTTATAAACCGAAATCTAGAAATGAAATTGCCAAAGTTTGCAAGTTAATTCCCAAAGAAAATATCAAGAACTAAAAAGTAAACAATAATGTCTAACCACAAAAAATGAGGTTTACATACCCCATTTATTGAAAAACTTCTCCTAATAAAAAGGAAATAAAACAAGGAAATAAACTTCTGCGACACGACTTTTATCGACGACTTTACCTACGGACCATGGGTCACCTATGGTACGTAGGTCCTCTCCTTTGGTCAACACTTAGAACTTTTCAACAGACGTTGGAACCTTCAACTCCTAGTCTATCATATACAGATGTGCAGGCCGGAGTGTAGGTTAATTTACGGTCTGTGGGTCCTCTTCCATGGCTCCACACATAGGATTTTCATCAGGTACTAAAACTTGAACTCCCAGTTCACATTCGATGGATGTGCAGGACGGCCCGTTGGTCGACCTATGTTTTGTGGATCACTTCATAGTTGCACACTTGGTCAGAATTCCTTGATACTCCTATTTACGCTTACCCATCGACTGACCGTCACAAGACCTAAGGACCGTCACAGGACCTAATGTTCGTAGTTTCCTCCGTGGATGGTCACTTTTGAAGAATTTCAGCTGTCATCTCACTCAGCCGTATCAAAGCCTATTTCCTACAAACATAGCACATAAAACATTATTTCCAATACCAAATGGTCCTAGACATACAAAACTCATAAGTAAAATGTATTGAAAATACTGTAAACTCACGGTATATCAACACCCTCAACGTTAAAGATGTTGTTTGTCCTAAAGCGACATACTAACACTCTAAACGACACTTGTGTAGAAGCAGACATACAAACTCCAGCAATCACGTGACCATTTCAATCCATTCCATTTTCTCAGTGTGAATCTTGTCTCTTAGACTCACCAAGCCAACTCATATGGATCAAAAAATGACATAGATCGACCAACAGACACCACAATATACACCATTCACAATCACCAAGGTATCAATTTTCCAACAATGTAACTAGTGCCCTAACTTTAAAGAAAAACCCTTTTCACACACAATAGATATGAATTTTAAGTTTTAAGATTCATTCAACACTCACGCTCATAAGTGACTTCAAGTACAATTAGTGCTCAATACCATAGGCTTGCTCTTAATTTCACTTCATAGATTCTAAAAACTAGTCACTAGGATCACTATAGGACTTTGTTGGCTTGTAACGTAGGCTCAGGGTCAGGTGTGGTACATTTGGGTACTTTTTAGTGACTTTCTGCCCTCTTTGACAATACATTTTCTAGTTACCTCTTTTCTCAACCTATTCTTGATAACCTTTTATTTTACTTTCTTTCCCTTGACTCTTTTCAACTTTGATGTAACTTTTGACTTTGTGGCTCTTATTTTTCACTTTCTTCTTTTTCTTTCACTTTGTTTTTTTCTTTATTTCTTTCAACACTTTTGTATATCTTTTTTTTCTTCTTTTGCACAAAGTCACATCTTTTGTTTTCTGTTTCCTCTTCAACAAAAAAATCTTTTCATACCCATTTTCTTTCGATTTCCTTTTTTTCATAGCCACCCTCAACTTATGTATTTTGCATGAGTTGAGGTGCACAATATCCTATGTCGGACCAGGGCCAAGATCAAGGTAAGTTTTAAATTAGCCACCCTCAACTTAGACTTTTGGCCTAAGTCAAGGTGCACATGTCCAAGGAGGGACCGGGGGCCAAAAACAATTATTTTAGGGAAGATGAGTTAGGTGAATTGAAAGAAGTTGTCTATTTTAGGCTCAAATATTTTGATCAAAGGGAACATTGATTTCATTTGGTTGGATCATTTAAGGCTTGTGTGGACTTTATTTTAACAAGGGCCTATGATCACTTCCCAACTTCTAGCCTAGATTATCTTAGCAAGACCAACGGGGTATGTTCTAGATTTGAACATATTGTCTGAACATTCAACTTTTCTCACACACTCTTGGCACATTGTTTCATTATCAGATTATTAGATTACCTAGTTCAACTTTTAGCTTAAGTCATGAGGTCAAATCGATTCTTTATCATGCCGATTTGAGATCCAATACATTCAACTCATCAAGACTATAGATCTAGCACATTTCAACATTTTTGGACATGGATCATTTTTCTCATGGTTTTGATGCCATCATGCTTTCATTTTTCTACTTACTCCTACACATACATTCCTAAACATGTTGGTTCAAAAGATATTAAAACAGTATCTAGGGACAGAAGAACACAAGCAAGAAAACCCCAAGAGAGGATTATTAGTTTGGTTAATCAGACTTCACCCTATTACTCACAATCCATTTACCCCACCGCCAAAAAATTAAAGTGCAATTGTCCCCAATGCATAAAAAAATTAAAAGTAAAGGATCGAGTGAGGCAAACCTATGGCGCTTATGCGCCGAAGACCACTCAAGAAGTGGGTGGGTCCGGTTTCCTCGATCTCGATGTATCAATACTCGGAATGCCATCAGTAGCACTCCCATCTACTATTCCCGCACTCTCAGTAGTGCTCACATCAACCAACACAACACCCTCAATAGTGCTCACATCAACTCTCACAGCACCCTTAGTATTTCTCACACCGCTAGATGGGCCTACATTTCGCTCTCGGCCCCACTGTTGTCTAAACTCCTCATCAACTATAGATGCCCTACGAGCCACCTCAGTCTGTTGTCGTTCCCTCTCCCTCGATCTCTGAACCTCTGCATCCTTAGAAATACGACCAAAGGTGGGACTCTTCCTTACAGCATGGGAAGAATCAGGTGGCGGTACAGCATCGCTGAAGAAGATTTCCAACACTCCCATCATCCTCCATGGCTGTAGGGGCGGACTCTGGAATAGTCACTGGGGGAGCTACGAGTGCATCAATATTAGCACGGAGGCTAGCCAACTCCTACTGGTAGGTGGTCACATCAAGAGTTGGGGCCATCCTCTCCAGGACTCGCAAATCAATGGCATCAAGGCACTTATGAATGGCCTGGACCTTCTGGTCCATCATCTTCTCCATCCTCTGCTCAACCCTCGCCTCCAACTCTGTTATTGAACGTTACATCAAAGGCTTCACATGTTGAACCAAAATAGCCATTTGTGCCTCCTGCTTTTGGACTCGGGCTAGAGGGATGACGGTGGGCCCTAAAGAGGGCGTGGTTCTGGATGAGGTAGGGGCCTGACTGGCGGCTGGTTATGGAGGAGACTGGGCATCTGCTGTAGGGTTTGGAGGGGCAGTATCATCAACCTGCATCTGCTACACATCCGCAGCAAGATCATCTCCCAATTGGTGGTACCTCGACATGTGGCTCCCTGCGAGGTGTGGCTACATTGGCATCATCTCTGATCTGCCCACTATCCAGATTCTTGGTTGCTTGAAGCAACCTGTCACAGTACCAAACTGGTACACCGGAGTCCCTGCAAAGCTGGAAGATGAGGCCGGGGAAAGGCAAAGTGGTGGTGGCCTTAAAGGCCCTCTAATGGATCTCCGCGTTAAGTATGCGGACAAAATCTACCTCAAGTAACGCCACCATAGTTGCAAGTTTCACCGCACGGTCCCAATGACCACGTTGTCCGCATGAGTGGGGGGAAATCTGCTTAGCATCAGCAGCCAGAAAAATTTTGCAGCAAAATTCAGGTTAGTATTCCTAATGCCCAGGCTCAGTGTACTAACCCAATCTGCACGTTCCCCATCCATGGCAAGATGTCGTGCTAACCAACTAATAAGTGACTCCAGCTACTCATCATTCCTCTGAAATGCCCCACTCTGGATGATGCCTATGCGATAGTCTAACTCTGTTGTATTGATGGGCAGAGTGTGGTCCCGGCCATAGATAAACCAGCGAAGGGTGGTATCAAAGAGGACATAGAAAAACCGTAGACTAGTGTAGGCTCAAGTGGAGGGTGAGTTGCGGGCTTGGTCCACTTGGAGATGGACCCACTAACGGTGGCGGTATAGGAAGTGTAGAACTCCCTGACTATCTCTTCGCTATACATGCCTGGGGCCGTGCCATCCAATCACACATGTGTCTACGAAAGTGGCCATTAATGATTAGAGCGGTGTGGAGGCTACCTGTGAGAACCCGACGCTCCTCTATGATCAATCTGGCCATCTTATCATTCTTGTTCAACATACGAACATCCTTGTACATACGGTATTAGCCATCCACACACCACATGTTAGGCTCTGTAGCATCGGCTGGAGGCTCAAAATAGGGGGGGGACTATGGCATCCTCTGCACTATTAGACTCGTACGAAGAGGCGGTGCTACCTTTGGGGCTATGGCTAGAGGTGGAGACGGATGGGGAATCTGAGCCAGCCGATGAATTCATTGGTATAGCCCCTTCCTCAGACTAGGGGGCAGTGACCACGTCAAAAATCACCAACTAGGCTAGGTTCCTCGTTGTGCGACGGGTTGTCCTGATGTTGGGAGGAATGTACGGAGTTTCCTCAGTGTCCTCCTCAATGATTATACGTCGTGAAGAAGTGATGGATTTGGATTTTCCCTTCACGTAATAGGTCAGATCTTGCTTGGGTGCGATGGTACCTGTGAAAGCTTAGTTAGTACCAAAACAAGCAAATAAAACACACAGAAGAAATTCATAACAAAAAATGAAACAAATCAAAAAATAAATTAAAAATAGACGGTAGCGGAACTATCCACCTACGGTGGGTACATACGGTCTGTTGATGGACCTAGGGTCCATAGGTCCCCTCCATAGGTCAGAGTCCCCAGAGGCTGGGTCTCTAATGTGAACCATGGATGTTTAGAATGGTTCGTTGATGGAAGGACAGATCGTAGTCCACCTCCGTGGTTCGACACTTAGCGACTACTTGATGTGCAACAGACCCACGGCACCGACCTACGGTCCGTGGATGGGTCTCGTGAGTCAGTTCTGTGCCAGGTATCAGACATGACTCACACTCTACGCATTATTTTTACAAGTCAATCATTCAACCTAGGTCTAATCATGCATTTCAACACAATAGATGGTAGTTCTTCATCCTTAGGGTTCTGATTACATACAATTTTGACCTTTTAACATACCGAAACTAGGAACTCTAACTCAAAACTGCCATTTAGACCTTTTACCCTTATTTGGTTGGTTGTAATTAACTACACACTAACATTCTATCGTCCCAAGGGTGTTTTTCACTAAATTTTAACATGCACTTAATATATATACAACCCAAGGTCAAGATCCACTTTGTTACTTACTAATATAAACAATTAACAACGAAATTGAAAGTTAGGGTGAAGTCATTTTACCTTACAAGTAATCGAAGCGGGTGAGTGTGTGATGGCATTGAATTCCTTAGACCTTTGCTAGCACTTTGACGCCGAACCTGGACAATGAAATCATAGGGAAATGAGAATGGGGAATGGGACTGATTCTTTGGAAAGCAGGGGAGATGAACAGGATATGGGGAATGGATTTGGATGGTGATATGGGAGTGATTGGTGGGGGGATTGATATATGGTAATTGTTATTTGGTGGGTTTAAAAACGGTTGGGAGGGAGTTTTGAATGTGGGGAATGAATATAAAATGAAGAGTTTTATTTAAAAGTGGGTTCGGGTCGGGTGAGAAGAAACCCTAGGTTGGATCCACAAGACCCCATTTATGGTCCTTGGGTCGACCTATGAACCGTAGGTCAGGTCTGTAGGTCTCTCTAACTCTTAGAAATAATTCTGAAACATACCTGGGGTCTACGAACGCCATTGACAGTCCGTGAATGGACCCACGGACCGTCGTTGGGGTCCTTAGACCTCTGCACAACCTTTTTCTGTTGATTAAACTTTCCGTCCCTGCACACATAACAACCAATAGGACTTTTTTTTTACATTTTCTAGACACTTTTTAGACACGGACCCTATGATACATATAGCCAACACTAGTACAAAACTAACACAACGAACTAAAGTACTACAAAATCAAAATTAAAGAATAAAAACTCCTATCTAGAAGAGAAAAAGCTATAGTTGGATAGATGATACATCTTGGGTTGCCTCCCAAGCAACGCTTGATTTAACATTGTAGCACGACGCAGACACCTTGTTTACTCAGACTTCATCAAGATAGTAGGCCTTAATAAACTCTTGCATACTCTCTGATTGCCTCATGTAGACCTTTATTCTCTGCCCATTCACTTTGAACTTCGTTCCCTCCTTGTTCTCAACCTCCACTACTCAATGTGGAAATACTTGTGTGAGTCTTATTTGCCTGGTCCATTTGGACTTGAGCTTTCCCGGAAACAAGCGCAACCTTGAATTGAATAGAAGCACCAAATCACCCACAACAAATTCCCTCTGTTCAATCTTTTGATCATGATACTTTTCTATCTTCTCCTTGTACAAGGCTAAACTCTCATATCGTTTTAGGCGAAACTCATCAAGCTCGTTCAAGTCATTCACTCTTTGACTCGATGCGGTGCCCCAATCCATATTCAACTTCTTTAGTGCCCATATGGCCTTATGCTCTAACTCTACCGGCAAATACCATGACTTCCTATATTCAAGTTGGTAGGGGGACATACCTTTGGGAATCTTGAAGGTGGTGCGATAGGACCATATAGCATCATCAAGCCTCCTTGACCAATCTGTTCTATTCGCGATCACAGTCTTTGCAAGGATTTGTTTATCTCTCAGTTTGACTCCTCAACTTGCCCACTAGACTGCGGATGATAAATAGTAGCTACATTGTCACACACCCCATATTTCTCTAGCAACGCTTTGAATAACCTATTACAAAAGTGGGAACCTCCATCGTTGGTAATAGCCCTAGGTGTACTTAATCTGGAGAAGATAATCTTTTTCGAGAATGCGGTGACACTTTTCCCTTCATTGTTTGAAAGCGTAATTGCTTCTACCCATTTCAACACATAATCAACCACAACAAGAATATAGTTCATCCCATGTGAACTCACAAATGGACCTATAAAGTCAAGGATCCAAACATTAAACAACTCAATCACCAGCATCGGATTAATAGGTAGCTCTTTCCACTTTGAAATTCCTCCTTCTCTTTGGCAACGATCACAAGACTTGGCGAAATCATGAGCATCTTGGTGGATGGTAGGGTAGTAATACTCACACTGCAAGATTTTATGAGCAGTCTGAATACCACTATGATGCCCACCAACAGGCGATGAATGACACGTCTCTAGTATACTCATCATCTTAACCTCGGGCACACATCGACGAATAATCCCATCACCACAAGTATTAAACAAGTCAGGCTCATCCCAAAAGAACTTCTGCACATCATGCATAAACTTTTTTCTTTGGTGAAACGACAAATCCGAAGGAACCAAATCGCTAGCCAGATAATTAGCAAAATCTGCGAATCAAGGGATAAGTTCAAAAGAAGCAGCCAGTACATGTTCCGTTTGCGACTGCATTATTAATTTCAGCTCCATCTCCTAACTTGAGCATAGCTTCCTCCTCCAATTTGGACAAATGGGTTGAAACCTGATTCTCTGTCCCCTTTCTATCTTTTACCTCAAAATCGAACTCTTGCAGCAAAAATACCTATCTGATCAACCTCAGTTTTGCATCTTTTTTTGCCATCAGATACCTCAATGTAGAATAGTTAGTATGCACTATGACCTTAGTACAAAGCAAGTAGGATCGAAATTTCTCGAATGTGAAAACCACAGCAGGGAGTTCTTGTTTGGTGATTGTATAGTTCTTTTGAGCCATATTAAGAGCTTTGATGGCATAGTAAATCGGATGAAGAATCTTCTCTCGCCTATGTCCCAATACCATAATAAGTGCCTCTCCACTTGCATCACACATCACTTCAAACGGTTGCCCCTAATCTGGTGAAATAATGATAGGTGTGGAAACTAGCCTTGCTTTCAACTCTCCAAATGCTCCCAGACAAGCATTATCAACTTACACTCCTTTTCGAGCAGTTTGCACAATGGGTGTGCAATTTTGGAGAAATCCTTGAGAAACCTTTGATAAAAACCTGCATGCAAAAGAAACTTTTAACACCTTTAACAGAGATAGGTGGTGGAAGCTTTTCTATTACCTCAACTTTAGCTCTATCAACCTCTATACCTTTATCAGAAATCTGATGACCCAGAACTATCCCCTCTTTCACCATGAAGTGGCATTTTTCCCAATTTAGCACAAGATTGCACTCTTCACAACGTTTTAGTACATCAGCCAGATTATTCAAACAACGATCAAATGAGTCACCTACCATAAAGAAATCATCCATAAATACCTCAATAGTGTCCTCCACCATATATGAAAAAATCAACATTATACAATGTTGGAAAGTTACTGGAGCATTACACAACCCGAATGGCATTATTTTGAAGGCGAAATTCCCATAAAGGCAAGTGAAGGTGGTCTTATCTTGATCTTCCGGAGCTATAGAGATTTGATTGTTGCCCAAATACCCATATAGAAAACAATACCAACCCTTACTAGCGAGACGATCCAACATCTGATCCATTAATGACATAGGGAAGTGATCTTTCTCTGTCCATGCATTTAGCTTGCGGTAGTCCATGCACATTCTCCAACCAGTCACCGGCCTCATTGGAATAAGCTCATTCTTAGAGCTTGGAACCACGATGATTCTCCCTTTCTTGTGCACACATTGAATAGTACACACCCAACTACTATCAGCAATGGGATAAATATCTCCAGCATCCAACCATTTATTGATCTCTTTTTTCACAACCTCTTGCATGTGGGGATTTATCTTCTTTGGTGCTCAATACTAGGCTTATTGTCCTGCATGAGTTTGATTTGATGAGAACAAATTCCAAGAGGAATCCTAATAATGTCTGCAATAGTCCATCCAATAGCCCGTTTGAACCTTTTCAACACAGAAACCAATGGCTCTACTTGTACCTCACTCAAATCGGTCGAAATGATTACCGGTAAAGTGCCATCTCTCCCCAAGAATACATACCTCAAATGCGATGGTAAAGCCTTGAGCTCCAATTTTGGAGCTTTTTCAATAGATGGTTTTGCGGGTGGAGAATCGAGATTCTTCATATCTACGTCCAACTTCTTTGGCTTGGAACGGAATTTGAACCTATCAAGTGCGGCAACTAATTCATCATAGTCTTCAATACCATCACCCTCGAAATTCATAATTACCAATGACAGTGCATCGACACCCAACCTTTCATCAATAGACACTTCAGAACCTCGCTCCGCAATAAAATTCACCACTTATATTGATTTGACATCGCTTTCCTACTTCATAGACCTATATATATTGAAAGTTACCTCTTCACTATTCAATCAAAACTTTATCTGCCCTCTCTCCATATTGACCTAGGCATGCCCTGTAGGAAGGAAGGGTCTCCCTAAGATGATGGGAACCACAAAATCATCCTCACAATCAAGTATCACAAAATCCACCGGAAAAATGAATGACTCCACTTTCAGAAGGACATCTTAGAGAACACCAATGGGCTTCTTCACATTTCTATCGGACATGAGTAGTTGCATCGCGGTCGGTTTTGGAGCCTGATTGGACTCATTTAGGGCTATATTTTAATAGAAATTGTGTCATGCTTATTTTATCTCAATATCTGATGAAAACCCTTAAGTTTTAGGTATTTGATGTTTTAAGGAAAGAATGGACAATACCAGTTGCATAAACGGAATGAAAAGGATGAAAAGAACGAAGAAATGCAGGCCTGAGGATTGCTTAGTCTACTTTTTGAGTCGCCGAAAGGTCTTACTTTGCCTTTTCTTCCAGTTTGCTGAGCCCTGAAGGAAAAGATCAAGTCGGCAGAAAAAGGAAGCAATCTCCCAATAATCTAGAGCACGACAATGTTGAAGGCTGGTAGAAGTCGGCGATGAACAACACCAAAGGGCGAATCGTCGAGTTAATTGGCAAATACAACTAATGACGCTGAATGATCCGCTGAAGCACAAATCTGTAAAAACTATAAATACTAGTTAGAGTTTTAGGTTTAGTGTGGAACAATTAATATAATTTTCACATAGAGTCAAACAATTGTGATAGTTTTTGTATAGAATAGTATATTTTGATATTTTTTGCTCTAAGTTTGAGAGGGTTTTGAAGAGGAAGAGGGTTTCATCTCCAAGGATTCCGACTTGGGTCTCTTGATTTCTTCATTTTTGGCCTGTAACAAGACTCAAATCTTCATACCCATTTGAATTCAAGCTCATTTATTTATAAATTTATGTCTCTTGATGTGTGACTAAAAACCCCAATTCTTGGGGTATGATTTAACGAATATGGGTTAAGATAATTGTTGGGTCTTGCTTGCTGATAGTATATTCATAGTTTAAATGTGATTTCGTTTAGTGGTTGTGGATGAATTTAATGAATTTCTTATTGCAAATACAGGTTTATTTGTGTGTTTTTGGCTTGCTCGAGAGAGAGGTTGTAAAAACTAAGACCACTAGATTGATGGCCAGTGTGAGTGGGTCCACATGAGGTTCAGCTCGAGAGAGTGAACCCTAGTCCCATGTCCACACACTTAGCTCGAGAGAGTGATTGGGTTTAGGCATAGGCTGGTCTTCATGCAGCAAATAGGTGTCCGAGACGAATGCATTTGAAACAGGGTAAGTTGCTTGAGAGAGAGCTTATCCCCCCTTAAAGCTTAGCCTAGTCACAATTACTCTATGAATCTTCTATTGAAAGCATGTACCCAATAATCTAGCTTAACCCGTATTCTTGTAACATCCCAAGGATCCCCTCTTATTACTTAGAAATCCTTGTTGATTTCGCTATTTTTACCTTACTTGTAACAAAAATCCCCCATTGTTAATTGACACTTTTGTGTCCCCCTTTAATTTACAATGTTTTTACTCGTTAATGTCTTTAGCTACGACTAGTTAGAACTAAATTATATTTTTCTATAAATTCTCAAAACTACTCTCTTGGGATGATCCCAACCCTTAGTTGGGTTACTAAACTATTGTACGACCGTAGACACTTGCATCGGAAGTTGTGTCTTGATTATGGCTAAAACATTTAAAATGGCGCCGCTCCCGGGGATTGGTGTTATTTGAGAATTTTCAGATTAGTAGAATTTTTGTTCCTCTTAGTTGTAGTTTACTTACCTAATCTTTACTTTGGTTTTGTTTGTTGTGTGAATATTTCAAAAAGCATGAGTGTTAATGGTAGCAACGGTAGCTAGGTAGGCCACCAAGACGACATCGAAAATCTCAATGTTGTCCAAGAGCCTAACATCAATGGCCCCCATCTTATGGGAGGTGTTGGAGCCATCCGTTTACCCCCAGCCGAGGGAAATGCAGTGTTTCACATAACAAGCACCAAAAACATCCATTGATGGAAGCCATCCGTTTGCAACTAAAGGGAATTTTCAACGGGCTGGCTCATGAGGACCCTCACGAGAGCATCTTCAAAACTTTGTACATGTGTGCGGACCATTCTCGTTCAAAACCATCTCTCAGGAGTCAGTCCGGTTAAGGCTATTCCCTTTCTTGTCGATGGCAGAAGCGTGCAAGTGGCTAGCCGAGCTACCACGCGAATCCATTACTTCTTGGGGGGAGTTGGTAATCGCATTTCAAGTGCGATTCTTACCTCCCTCGAAGATGATGTCACTAAGGGATAACATCCAGAGTTTTAAATGTCTAGAAGGATAGACTATGCACGAAACTTGGCTGTGATTTAAAAAATTGGTGCTACAATGCCCGACTCATGGTCTGCCTAATAATGTCTTGCTATAGTACTTTACCGACGCCTGGATTCGATGAATAAAGGTGTCGCTAATCAGCTTTAACCTGGAGGCCCGATGCAACAACCATATGCAGTAGCAGCCCAACTTTTAGATGGCATGACGACCATCAATAGGGCATGGTACACCCGTGAAGACCATGTAAAGACCCGAGAGCACCCCCTAGCCGTTACATGCGTATTCGACCTCTCGGAGGTCTTATACAAGCCTTAGCATTCATTCATCGCATAGATCATAAAATCACTAAGAATTTAAAACTTTTATTCAATAAAACCATAAGACTTTAAGAGTCATCAACATTTGAAAACACCAATATGCAAGCGGAACTACTAAGTCTCTTTAGCCAATCTCAGACAAGAACTTAAAACGTACTGAGGGACACGACCCTTTACAAACGAAATTAAACTTAAGTGTCTATTACAATGACTAAGAAACTTC
Organism: Solanum tuberosum; assembly: GCF_000226075.1. Lineage (NCBI taxonomy): Eukaryota > Viridiplantae > Streptophyta > Magnoliopsida > Solanales > Solanaceae > Solanum > Solanum tuberosum. The sequence goes on along the minus strand of NW_006238941.1, from coordinate 1,691,708 downwards.
TAAACATAGTCCTCGAATCTTGAGGACATACCAAAGACTTGGAAGAGTGAAGCAATCCAAGCAACTCCGAAGAACAATCCCCTCCTAGTTACCACAACCTACATTTGTAGTAAAATAGAAGAAAGGGGTTAGTACAACACACGTACTAAGTATGAGGATATGCAAAACATAACATAATCGGCACCTTACAAGTCACAACCAACAATACAAAGTCATATGCTTCACAATACATCATAAACATACATAACCCATTTACCTTTACGTTCTTGCCTTGGACCTCCACCTTCAGTAACCCTTAAGCAATACCTTTGTGCAATGTATGGGCAATGTCCCATACCATCACCCACACTAAGGCACCACCATAAGGTCACAAAAAGTGCATTTACCATGCATACCTCAACCTTCACCAATTAATCACATGAGACATATAAGCACATAAGCCAACAAGTCACTTCATAAATCTATAACACTCATCAAATGTCATCCCAAGACTCACCTAAGTAAGACATGGTGAGGCAGCCCATACTACCTCTCCATACCTCACCCAAGTGATCCTTAAGGCTACACAAGACAAGCTCCATTCACATCTCAACATAAATCATTATTTCAACTTAATGCATTTAGACAACTTCATTCACTAATGACATAAGATCATCACATACATTCAATTCAACATAAGCACGTACATTCAATTCATTATGACTCACTTTCACATTAGCATGCTCAAAGACCAAAGTTTTCATTAATTAGCCCAAAGAGACTCATTCATTCATTATCATTACTAAGACACACCAAGATCTCCCTTAAATGTCTACTTGTGCAATGTCTAGATGATGTACTATTCCACCACCTATCCTAAGTAGTACATCCTTAAGAGACCTTAGTTCATTCATTTGTTAATGTGGGGGAAGAGCCTTAACCGACATAGACCATGGAGCTTGACATGGAATCCTGGTAATACCCTTACCGGATGAGGGATCCCTACTTGGCTAAGGTAGGGTCATTATTTTAGCCTTTACGTGGTAGAGACCACTTGCTAGTCCTACGTGGGCACATAGTTAAGGGATAGAAGGATTGCTTCTAAGTACCCAGATCTCAACTAACAAAGGGGCACCCATCTTAAGGGTTGCTACTAAATACTTACATCTCAACTAACGAAGTAGTATCCACCCATCTTCATATCCTCTCGGTGATACACATTACTCCCCCACGGAGTTTGGACATTCATTTCATTTAGGGATAAGGATTGCTACTAAGTACTCTCATCTCAACTCACGAAGGAGCACCCATCCTAGCCCAACATTCATTAAGGAAGCTCTTGGATTCAAAGATGAGAAAACCTTTCATATAGGAACCCCATTCATTTAAAAGGAGTACATTATGAGACTATCCTTACAATAGACCCAACTTTCATTCATTAGCATTAACTCCTATTCTTTTCATTCATTCTCACATTCTATCATTGAATCTTCACTAGGTGTGAGAAGAGGTAAACATATATATATAATACTAGAGTCAAATAATCTATTCACAACTTCATTATCATCATAAACCTTATGTCACAATTGCCCATTCAAGGCCAACATCCAATATAACACAATTGACCATAAATTCCTCATAATTCAATAGGGAACAATACATAAATCAATAGCCCATAACAATCTACACAATAATATCACATTATTAGCTCATAATCAATAGACCCACTTTAGACCCAAAATTAGGATTTCAAGTTATGCAAGGGTTCATGGAGTTTTTTACCTTAAAACCATCAATATTAACATAAAACATCATTTGAAATACTTTCATGCAAGAACCCAAGCTTAGAATTGAAATTGGGGTTTTTAGTGTTTTTGCAAAACATTGAAATCACTTTGATTTGGCTCTTTGATTGAAAGGAGAATCAAAGACAAAATCCTCATACCTTTATGATTAACTTCCTAGGAATTTGAAGAGACATCAGTAGGAACCCATCCCCTAGCTTGAAGCTTCAAAGATGTCTTCCATGGAGTTCTAGAGAGAAAGTTCATTTGAGAGGGAAGGTTCAATTGGAATAATGAGGTCCAACTCTAGGTTTTTGGGGTTTTATCCACTTTAAATACCCTAAAATAGGTAGAATAACCATTTATAATAATTCCCCAAAGTACCCAAACTACCCCTCACTTAGTTGGACCTTTTTAAACAAGTCAAACTTGAGTTTTATTTTCGCAGATTTCATCGAGAAACAAGTCCGCAATGCGGAGGTGTTCCCACAAGTTTCTAGAAATAAAATATCGGGAAAAAAGAGTCCGCGGTGTTTACGCGACGCTGAGCCACTTTTTGGCCAATGATGGAGCAGGTCCGCGATGCGGAGCCACTCCCTCCATGCACAACTTCAAGCTTCTTTGGCACCTTGTTTCGCCAAGGGTTGGGGCCCTCCTTGGGGATCCTTAGGGTGGTCCCGGGGAGTCGTACCCGGATGTTTTGACCCTAAATACATTTATTAAGAGACTAGGGTCACCTCCACTGATTTTAGACTTCAAACAACACATAAAAATATGTACATACTACTAGAACACACCAACACGTAAAAGACTAGTTTCCGAACGTCTTGGTCGTCCCTTGACATTTGACTTCCAAACTCTTTAAAAGTGACTAAAAAAGACTATTCTTCATTATTTTAACAAGTTATTAATGCGTAAAACTCATGTGAGGCTCTACTTTATCCTACTTCATTTTGAGGGGCATTACAGACTAAGTCTCCCCTCTCACATTCAAACTATCCAAGGAGCAGATGGAAAAACATAATGAGAGAGACCAAAACATGGCCAAGATCATGACACAACTTGATATTTTATCCAAAAATGTCATGGGGGCTAGTGCCCCTAGTGTTAATGCAGTGGGAGTCGGGTGCACAAATCATGAGGAGGCAAATTTTGAAGCCTTATATAATGAGGAGGTGAACTTCCTAGCCAACCAAGGTGGTTGTTATCAATCAAAATATCTAAGGCAGGGTGGTAAGCAAGGTTAGGCTAGAGATGAAGGATTGAAGGATCCTGAATGGAGAGACCGAAATCCTAACTTGAAGGATGGGGAGAAGGACATATATGTGCCTCACAATGAGTGTCAATAGCCAAAGGATTCGTAGGGTGGTAGGTCTGAGGATATACTTTCGCGTATCCCCAACAAAGTTGAAGGGTCAGACAAAATGCTAAAAGGCATGAAAGAAGATGTTTCCACCCTTAGCCAAACCGTCACCTCCCATTCTGTTTCAATCAAGCAGTTGGAGACCCAAATGGGTCATATATCATCTCACCTTAATCCAAGACAGCAAGGGGGTTGGCCTAGAGATACTATGGCTAACCCCAAGAGTGAGGTTTGAAGGTGGACTTCCGTCGTGCCACGACATTAACTAAGGCGTTATTTGGGAGGCAACTCAAAACCCCTTTAATTGCTTTCTTATTTAGTGGTAAAATAATGGTGTGTCGATTATGAAGATGGAAGTGTGGAGGGTGAACGAAAAGTGCAGATTGGCGAGCAACAGATTCAATCAGCGAATCGCCGAATGGTTCAGTGACTCAGAACTAGACCGATGTTAGACTCAATTCCATCTTTCATTGGAGTCTGTAAAACTCGGCGATCATAGGAAAATTATTGGCAAACAACCGACCGTGTCAGCGATCCCGACAATGACCGCCATTTGGACCCCCCAATAAACTAGAGGTCTTGTAAATTTTGGCGAAGAAGCTAAACAGTCGGCGTTCCGCCGAGTGAGTAGGCGAGCTAGACTAATGTTCCTGAGTGGGCGAGAATTGGACAGTTTTTGCAAGACAAAGGTTTAAAAGTTTCAACTTCATTCACTTTCACTCACTTTTTTTATCTGCTCAAATTCATACTTGCACTCTATTTTGCAATCCTCATCTCGCCTTTAATAAAATGCTAATTGTGATGTTGAATTCTGTAATTTTCGGCAAGATGCATGACGTTGCCGAAAGACATCTGGTTCACTTTTTGTCTGCACCCTTGTATTCTCTATGCACTACACTCGGTGAACCACCTAAGTAATTGCACGCTTCTCCATCTGGTTCGGCAAAGTGATTCTGCAATTAAAATACCTGAATACTTTCTAACTTTTTCTTGAAGCTTTGATGAAATGACTAGGCCAAAAGTAGCGGGAAGAAATATGCCACCCTGACAAACAAGAGCGAAAAATTTTAGGAAAAATACAAAGGCAACAAATCCCCCCAAAATGGATAATGAGGGCAAGAAGCACAGTGCGCGTAAGGGAAAAAATCCCCGAGACCCTACTATTTCCTCATGGAAACGTGGATTCTTCATAGCCATCCACTCATTTTTGCCGGCTCATGACTTAGGCAATCTTAGTAAGTCAAGTGCCAACGAATCTTCTGAAGAAGCTCCGGGTACCATTATCAAATTCCAGGCTGACACATCGGGCACTGATGCCCAGACTGATGGGGCGACTGTGTAGACATGATTGCTACCTCCCTCTCTGTCACTCTTTATTTTAAAATTCTGGATATTTTGTTATTTGCATTTGAGGAAAAATTTCTTTTATTTGTGGTGGGGGTGAGGCCCACCTTTTGTTTGAATATTGATGCTCATGTTTTGTGCTTATATTTTGGTTGTTCTGTTTTAATTGTTATTATACGCTACTTTGCTTGGATATTTGAGCTAACGATTTTTGCCACCTCTTTTGTTTTGAATGTGGTTGTTCTTTCGCAAAAAAATTGAGTCTCGGTTCCAATCAATACCGATGACTTTAATAGTGCTCTCAATCGAACGAACATGAATGCGTGGCTACGATGAGGCCATATGAAGTTGCATAGACAATAGGTGAACTCTTTGCATCTCGTTATGACTAGCATAGTATCGAATTGAGTCTCTTGTGATGATCATTGAACACTAGCGAAAGTGTGGAGTCTTGTTTAACTTACAGTGTCAATGCCTAGTGTAATGAGCTTACTTGTGAACTATGCATGATAGATCCTAGAATTTGCCCCGTTGGTCCGGTCTACTAAGTGATGCTCTCTCTTGATATGATCTTAGGTAACTTTTACGAGTTTGAGCCAATTTGACATATACCTCTTTTGTGACCTACCATGTGAGTGTGTGATTCTCTCTTGAACACCCTTTGAGCCTTACCTTTCTTTGGAAGAAACTTGATGAAAAATAGACCTTTCTTAATCCATCACCATAATTCTCAAGAAGTTGTGGTTAGTTTGAATAGCCAACTTAGGCCAAAAGCCTAAGTTGGGGGTGTGGTGAAAAGAGAAGGAAAATCAAAGAGTGCAAGAAAGTCCCTCCTACCCATGGTTTTGATAAAAATAGAACCCTTCCATATATTTTTTTTTTAAAAAGACAGAAAAGAAAAAGAAAAAGAATGAAAAAGTAAAGTTGTGGAATAAAGTTGAAAAATGAAAGGGGGTTTCCAAACAATTCTTGGAAAGTAAATAATAGGAAGTGTTGTGAGCACCACACCTCATGAGAATGAAAGTCACTGAGCCTAAATGACCATACCTTTTGACTCATCCCCAGTACAAGCCTTGGAAAGACCTTTTCGATCTTGAGTGAGCTGAAACAAATGTTGATTGGAAAATACGGGCAAACCTATGGTTGAAATTATACATTATGTTCTTCTTTGTGAGTGTGAGCGTTACATCTGATTCCAAAGCTTTAAACTGTGAAACCATTGTGTGAATATGGAATCATTCTTTGTGTCAGGGCATTTTAACACTATAGTTGAGCTTGAACTTGCATTTGAAGCAAGTATTGTGAGCCCGAGATTTATTGATATTGGTGAGTCACAACTTGTATCTTTGAGTGAACATTTGATCTTTGCATACGTATATTGCGTCTTGTTGTGTGCATTCATGATTGAGTCCTGTATAGCACTGTTCGAGACACCCTTTTTGAATGGCTGAACTTGAGTTTGCTTGAGGAAAAGCAAAAGTTCAAGTTTGGGGTGTTGATGAGTCCACGAATTGGACTCATTTAGGGTTATATTTTAATAGAAATTGTGTCCTCAAATGCTTATTTTATCTCAATATATGATGAAAACCCTTAAGTTTCAGGTATTTGAGGTTTTAAGGAAAGCATGGACACTACATCGCAAAAAGGAATGAAAAGGCTGAAAAGAACAAAAAATGAAGGCCTGAGGATCGCCGAGTCTACTTGGCGAGTCACCGAAAGGTCTTACTTTGCCTTTTGTTCCAGTGTACTGAGCCCTGAAGGAAATGATCAAGTCGGCGGAAAAATGAAGCAATCGACGCATTACCGAGAATTTCCGTGAAGCAGTACCATGTCGCCCAATAACCCAGACAACGACGATGTTGAGGGCTGGTGGAAGATGGGGATGAACTAAACAAAAGGGAGAATCGCCGAGTTGATCGATGGTTCCGATTAACGACGCCGAATGATCTGCTGCAACACAAATCTATAAAAACTACAAATACTAGTTAGAGTTTTAGTTTTAGTGTGGAACAATTATTATAATTTTTAGTTTGAGTTGAACAATTGTGATAGTTTTTATATAGAATAGTACTTTTTGATATTCTTTACTCTACGTTTGAGAGTGTTTTGAAGACTTGAAGAAGAAGAGGGTTTCATCTCCGAGGATTCAGACTTGGGTCTCTTGATTTCTTCAGTCTTGGCCTGTAACAAGACTCAAATCTTCAAACCCATTTGAATGCAAGCTCATATAGGTATAAATTTCTATCTCTTGATGTGTGGCTAAAAGCCCCAATTCTTGGGGTGTGATTTAGCGAATATGGGTTAAGATAATTGTTGGGTCTTGCTTGCTGATAGTCTATTCATAGTTTAAATGTGATTTCGTTTAGTGGTTGTGGATGAATTTATGAATTTGTAGTTGTAAATACAAGTTTATTTATGTGTTTTTGGCTTGCTTGAGAGAGAGAGGTCTTAAAACTAAAACCACTAGATTGATGGCCACTGTGAGTGGGTCGACATGAGGTTCAGCTCGAGAGAGTGACCCTAGTCCCATGTCCACACACTCAGCTCGAGAGAGTGAGTGGGTTAAGGCGTAGGCTGGTCTTCATGAGGCAAGTGGGTGTCTAAGAGGAACTCATTTGAAATGGGGTAAGTTGCTCGAGAGAGAGGTTCTCCCCCTTAAAGCTTAGACTGGTCCCAATTACTCTATGAATCTTCCATCGAAAGCATATACCCAATATTCTAGCTTAACTTGTATTACTGTCACATCCCAAGAATCCCCTCATATTAGTAGATTTTGCTATTTTTACCTTACTTGTGACAAAACTCCCCTATTGTTAATCAACACTTTTGTCTCCCCCTTTAATTTACAATGTTTTTACTCGTTGATGTCTTTATCTACAACTAGTTAGAACTAAATTTTATTTTTCTATAAAATCTTAAAACCACTCTCTTGGGACGATCCCAATCCTTGGTTGGGTCACTAAACTATTGTACGATGGTAGACATTTGCATCGGAAGTTGTGTCTTGATTACGCAAACATCAGATACCCAAAACCCCACTTCTTGTAGATAGACAACGGCATCAGATAATGCTAGCACCCAAATCACACAATGCCATCGCATAATGCAACAACCCAGAGGTACAAGGAATAGTGAAGGCACCAGGATCTTCTTTCTTCTGCACAAGTGACCTACTAGCAATAGCACTGCAATGTTGCAATCTCTCATCATTCTCAAAACTGACGGCCCTCTTTTTGGTCACCAAATCCTTCATAAACTTCGCGTACCCAGGCATTTGCTCCGAAGCTTCTATCAATGGAACATTAATGGTAAGCTGTTTAAACATAGTAATGAACCTGCGGTATTTTCCTTCTCCGGTCTTCTTCACCAATTTTTGTGGGAATAGAGGTAGAGGTCTAGGCATGGGAACAACTTTTTCGGTCACCTCCGCTTCCTTCTCTGTAACATTTTTAAAGTCTCATGTAACCTCAATTTCATCATCTCGTTCTGCCATAATTTCAACCACAGACGTCATAGGGGGATCAATGGTATATTTACCTCCTTAAGTAGTGACTGTCATACAATGCCCATCATTCTTCGGATTTTGGATGGTGTTGCTAGGAAGTGTGCCAGGCTGACGTTGGCTCACTGTAGTGGATAACTGATTAAACTGCTGCTGAAGTTCCTTGATCGACACTGCATGGGCATCAACTCTTTGATCGATTCTAGACAAGTAATTTTGCATATCTTTCACATTCTCATCAGTCGCATCAAACTGCTTCATCATCTTCTGCATCATATCCTCAATGTGTGAAATACTACCCCCAGCTTCTCTATTACCAGATTCCCAATTTGCAGGTGGAACATAAGGCCGAACTCTCTCATATCTGTTGCCATAGTTGTTCCGGTTGTACTTGTTGTCACGATTGTAGTTCCCATCCCGGACATAGTTTCCTTCTTTATTGTAGTTTCTATAGTTCTAACTTTGGTTTCCTTGACCTCAGAGCCAATTTTCCTAGTTGGAGCCTTGGGTGTTGTCTTGGAAACCCCCAGTCTGATCATTCACTAAATAAGCATCCTCCTAATAGTAGCATTCTTCAACTGGTGGTGGTGGAGTTCTAGTGAGATAGTTTACCGCATTCACTTTCTCTGCACCACTGCTAACATGCTTCAATACCAACCCAAGTTTTGTCCTCATCTGAGCCATCTCCTCACGAATGCCATCACTAGATTGATATGGAGTTGCTTGAACAGCGAATGTGCTTCTTACAGTATTAGCTTTTGTAGTGCTCCATGCCTTATTATTCTGGGAAATCTTCTCTAATTTTTCAGCGATCTCCTCAAAAGTGTAGTCACCATAGGATCCTCCAGTGATAATATCTAGCACAACCTTTCCGTTGTCATCCTGCCATCGGTAGAAATACTTATTTAATGACTCATCATCTATGCGGTGATTTGGAACACTTCTGATGAATGCAGTTAATCTATCCCAAGAACTGCTCACAGACTCTCCAAGTAGTGCAACAGAATTATCCAACTTGTCCTTGTGGTTAAGCTTCTTATACACTGGGAAATACTTTGCCATGAACACTCGATGCAATTGGTCCCATGTATGAATTTAATTATATGGAAGCTTAACAAACCACACCGCAACATTATCAGTCAATGATAGAGGGAAGACTCTCAACCCGATGACATCCATATCCAACTCCGGTTGCCCCACACAACTCTTACAGACACTTCTAAATTTAGCCATATGAGAACGCGTATCTTCCAAAATTAGGCAAGAAAAAAACCCTCTCTCTGGAATCATCTACATCAGACTGCTCGTTACCACGAATGTATGCCCTGGAGATAGAGGATGGAGAACAATAGGTCCTTCTTATTCAAATGTATTGAAGTCAACCCTGTATTTATCACGGAACCTCGGTTCTGGCAGATTTTGTACCCTCATTGCATCTCCAAGTAGATTACCACCATGAACCCTGGGCATTCTCATGACCAAATCTAGGAGGTTGCAAGTCAACTCCATCCCCGTGTTCATCAATGATTGGATTATTATGGACCCCTTGGTTATTCATTTTTCTCAAAGTTTTGCTTAGTTTCGAATCGTATGGGGTAAATGGTTCGCCTCGACTCTGTGTATTTGGCATACATTAGAGTAGAAACCTGTAGAAAACAAAAACAAAAGAAAATGTAAAATTAGGAAATAATCGACTGAAGTTCAATAATGTAGTTAAACTTAATCTAAAAGCCTTATTCCCTGGAAGCGGTGCAAAATTTTGATACGCTCAAAATACACCTCGCTGGTGAAGTATAAGCTATCGTTGTCAAATAAAGAACCCGACTTGTAGGTTGGAGTCGATTCCATAAGGTATATGGTGTATGTGTTCCCCATAAGCTCTTAACGCAGTAATCCTAATAATAGTAATCCTTTCCTAGTGTTTTACATGCAAAGTTTGTAAGGTAGGTATCCCTAAGTGATTGGTCCTCAAAATAGGGAATTTCACCCCGCACCTTGGTCCAGCTATGTGTTTATAATTTACTAACCCTTACCTTTACCGCAGATTATACATCACATCAATGTATGGCTTAGTTTTCCCCCTCGCACCAATTGACATTAGACTATTAGATAGTATCACACTAAATCTCTGTTGATAATTCTTTTCTTATTAACTACCTCTTTTGTTCGGGAAGTAGCAACAAGGCGAGTTCTAATGCGTGCACTCATTAAAAAGACTTCTAAGCGAAATAATTACCAATGCATGCATAAAAAATATTCAAGAATTAGTTAGTTATTATTCATAAGTTGTTAATTGCTCATGGTTCCCACAACCCTAGTTGTGGATTTAGCTACTAATTCTTGAATAAACACAATTCATATTTTCATTATAAGAATCCATGAACTTATACTTAGAGTAGAAGAACCCGATATCTCGAACTGTATTTCAAAGAAAAAAGCTTATAAATCGAAATCTGGAAATCAAATTGCCAAAGTTTGCAAGTTAATTCCCAAGAAAATATCAAGATCTAAAAGTAAACAATAATGTCTAACCCCCAAAAACGAGGTTTACATAACCTATTTATAGAAAAACATGTCCTAAACAAAAATTAAACAAAATAAGGAAATAAACTTATGGGATGCGGTTTTGATCGACAAATCGACCTACGGACCTTGTGTCGACCTATAGTCCGTAGGTCCCCTCTGTTGGTCAACACTTAGAACTTTTCAGCAGAGGCTGGAACCTTTAACTCCCAGTCTATCATCTATGGACGTGCAGGACAGACCGTAAGTTGATCTATAGTCCGTGGGTCCTCTTTCGTGGCTCCAGACTTAGGATTTTCATCAGGTACTGGAACTTCAACTCCCAGTTTAGATTTGACGGATGTGTAGGATGGCCCGGAGGTAAACCTACGATCCGTGGATCACTTTGTAGTTCCACACTTGGTCAGAATTCCCTGATGCTCCTCTCTACGCCTACCCATCGACAGACCGTCATAGTACATACGGTTTATAGGTCCCTCCGTGGGTGGTCACTTATGCAGAATTTTAGATGTCATCTCACTCAACCGCGTCAAAGCCTATTTCCTGCAAACATAGCACATAAAAAATTATTTCCAATACAAAATGTCCCTTGACAAACACAAATCTTAAGTGAAATGTATCAAAAATACCATAAACTCACGGTATATCACTCCAGCTGAAGGAAAAGCTATTTTCCACATTACTAGCACACTGCTTCAGCTCCCACAACTTAAAGGATTATTTGGGGGGCTGGCTCATGAGGAACCCCATGAGCATACTAGGAACTTAAAGGATGTCTATGGTTCGTTCCCATTTAAGAACATATCGCAAGAATTATTCTGTCCGAGGTTTTTCCCATTCTCTTTGATGGGTGAAGTTACTAAATGGTTGGCTGGGTTACCGATGGGCTCCATCACCTCTTGGAATGAGCTTACCATAGAATTCCAAGTGACATTCTTCCCCCTATTAAAGATGATGACTCTAAGAGATGACATCCATGTTTTCAAACACTTAGAAGGTGAGCCAATCCATGTGACATAGCTGAGATTTAAGAAGTTGGTGCTTCAGTGCCCAACTGATGGACTTCCAAATAATGTGCTACTGAAACACTTCTATAAGAGTGTAGATTCGGTGAACAAGGGAATGGTTGATCAACTTTCTCCTGGTGGTATGATGCAACAACCATATGAAGTAGCATCCCAACTCTTTGATTGCATGACCAAGTTCAATAGGGTGTGGCACACTAGTGAAGATCAAATGTCTTCTCTCACATTTAGAATGATAAAAGAGCAAATCGAAAAAGACCAAGAGAAAGACCAAAACATTATTAAAATGATGACCCAACTGGATAGCTTGGTCAAAAATGTCATGGGTAGTGGTGTAAGGAGTGTAAATGTTGTGGGTGTCAGGGACGAAACCTCGATGAAGCACATTTTGAAGCATTGTTGATATACCATGAGTTTACGGTATTCTTAATACATTTCCTCACATCAACTAGGTGTGGTTCTCCTTTCTACTTTGAGCACGGACCTAATCTTTTGTGACACTCCATCTCATCTTCAATATGCACTTGGAGCTAAGCATACACCCGAAGGTTTACTTGTTAATCCTTGCTAAACACTCATCTCTCATGGAAGGATATCCTTGACCACCAATCCAAGTTCAAGTGATTCTATCAGTTTATACTTTCAAGCGTTCATAAAGTAGATTAGGTGAGTATAGGCCTTTCACCAGAATTCCACCTATTAGACTTCTATTCATCACAATGACTCTACTCTCAAATCATTAGTTATTCAACTTTCATTACTACAAGCCTTAATCTCTAAGCTTTACTTCATTATATCATCATTTTCATCTAGATTACAAGACATTTAAGTCATAAGATTCATCTTTAAGCAATTCTAGTCATATTCTTCCTTATCTAGAGACTCTAGTCATAATTCATCATGTAAGGTGAATCTAAAGTATTACTACTCAAGAACCATCATATTCTCATTATAATAAAGAAATTCATGCATATAGGTTCTAGCCCTAGACAATTACTAGTCAAAGCATTAATTCTAGAAGATCACTTTGACCTTCAATTAGACCATCCATGGCAATAACCTACATAACTCATCTTCATCAATTAGACTAGGGTAATCACATAAATTCATCATAATATCATTAATTAACACTAAATTAATCATATATAAGTATTATCCAAAAAATTGTAGTCATACCCAACTATACCCACACATTGGAAGAAACCCTAGCTTAGATTGGGGTTTTTTTCACAAATCTTGGGGAATTCTAGGGGAAACTATGAGTGCAAGAACCCATAGATGAAAAGCTAAACATTCCTTTAATCAAAGCCCTAACACAACCTTTCAACAATGGAGTTTGTTCTTGGTCCAAACTTCAAGCTCTATCTTCTTCTTTGATGGAAGTTTTCGAGAGAGAGAAATATTCTTTGGAGGGGATGAGGTTTTGGGTTTCTTCGGATTCCAGGGAGAATGACTTAAATGAGGTAAACTTAGGTCTAATAAACTTGTATACTTGCTAGGAAGGGAATAAAATAATGTAGGGTTGACGTTGGAAAGAACTAAGGACCCTTAAAGTTTTAACTTAAACTTCACTAGCTCTCACGACTTTGCTCGCCCTTTTGCCCTTGATGGCTTGCCAAGGGCACTAGGCGACTCGCCTAATGGGCCCTTGACTTGCCTAAATTTCCAGTAAGCTCCCTAAAAGGGCAGCTCACTAGGCAGTGGAGAGGGTCTATGGGCGCATTGCCAATCAAACCGGCGAGCCATGACTTAGCTCGCACAAATTTCCAGAAACTAGGCCAAGGGGACAAACCACTTGGCGACCCCATGTGCACATTGGCACTTCGCCAAGTCACTTGGGCGATCATGCTTCCTAATCGCCAACAAGACCCAAACAAGAACAATTTTGCCTTCACTCTACCTTGATAGCTTAGGACCCTGCCCACTCCCTAGGCTTGGCAACCCCACAAACTAAGACCTAGGTTAGTCTATAAGATTACGGAGTGTAAGACGTTCCTTGACGTTCAACCACTAAACCCCTCATTCTAAGAACATAAATTCTCATGTACGACTCTAATCCTCAATATCTCACTCTAGAACCCTAGCTCTTGGCTCTACTTTAGTCTACTATTTTCTGGGGCGTTACAGTTTTGTTAGCTCTGGAATGTCGAGTTTGGTCTAGATTGACTCTTCATTACACTCCCAACGCTTGCGAGCTAATTCTGAGTCTCTTTGTGGATTTTTACTAAAAATGGAGGTTGTGTATGTGACCCACTTTACGTCAAGATAACTTCGTATGGAAATTTTGATTGTGCCATTATGTCTACTAAAACAAATTTTGTATGGTTGAATATCTTGTTTTTGTGTACGGGGCTCCGAACGAGTTCAGAACACCCTGTCAGAGTTTTAAGTTCTGAAAAAAATGTTGAAATCTGGTATATATATGGCAAAAATATCAACTCATATTGGAAAATCAAAACCCAATATTGGTCTCATTTCTTGGTCAAATTAGGTGGTTCAATGTGCGAAAGCATCATTTTGATTGTGGCTTCACTGTAGAGGGATCCAAAATTTTCAAGTGCACATCATTCAATGTGAAATCGCGATAAACCAGACAGTTGTAGCCCTTTCTAAGTTCTTGATTTTGGCTGTATTAATTTGGTGATATATTGCTAATTTTTTTCTCGATTTTAGGTGATTCAAAGTCCCAGGTATTGAAAATTATCGAGGCTACATCGTGGAGTGTTCAAGAAGTTTAGGGAGCCCTTCCATCTTGGTAAATTCTGAGTTTTACCTGTTGCATGTCTTTAAATATGATTAAAGTGTGAGTTATTTGCATATTGGGTGTTCGCTGCATTTAGTGCCTCCAATTTTGTTCCATGTTGGAACACAGGTTCGGAGTAGTGTGCTAGTTCTTTTGGCAGAGTCAAATGTAGTGTAATGCCCCAGAAACTAGAAGACTAAACTAGAGCCTTAAACTAGGGTTCTAGAGTTTGATGTTGAGGGTTAGAGTCGTAGATGAGAGTTCCCGTGCTTAGAATGAAGAGTTACGAGGTTAAACTTCAAGGCACGTGTTATACCCCGTAGTTTAGAAGACCATTTAGAGTTTGGTTGAGCATGGCAAGGGAAAGTGCCAAGTCAAAGTGGTAAATCCTAAGCCAAAGGCCAAGGCTGCCCCAATTGGCCATGGCAAGCTACTGCTCAAGGTCCACGACCACCTTCATGACCAGTGGTATTGACCACGGTCCGTGAAGGGGCTCGTGAATACCCCTTAGGTATGTGGGAGGCAAGGCCTTGAGGCCTAGCTACTGCCCCAAGACCACGACCATCACCATGACTTGTGGTCTTGACCATAGATCGTGGGAGGTCTCGTGGTCATGACTTAGTCTTGGGAGGCCAAAAATCATTTGCCAAACCACTTCCCAAGGGACCATGGGCAGCACCACGGCTCGTGGTCATTACCACAGCTCGTGAGCCCTGTCGTGGTGCCTGGTACCATGGCTGCCAAATAAGGGTTAAATTAGGAAATTCCTATTTAACTAGTTTTAAGTGGGAGTCATTTATATGGGTTGTATACACCTAAAAAAAGTAGTTTAATTCATTAACCACCCCAACTAAGTCATTTATATTCAAAACCCCAAATCACTCCCCTCTCAAATATTTCTCTCTCTAGAAAACCTCCATTGAAAAAGAAGCAAGAGCTTCAAGCTAAGGTCAAGAACAAAGGCTCTATTATTGAGAGCTTGTGCTAGGGCTTTGATTAAGGTATGTTTATATTTTCATCTATGGTTTCTTCCACCCATAAAGTCCCCTAGAATTCCCCAAAATTTGTGAAGAAGAACCCGAATCTAAGCTAGGGTTTCTTCCAATGTGTAGGTATAGTTGAGTATGACTACAATTGATTGGATAATACTTATTTATGGTTAATTTAGTGTTGAGTCATGATATTATGATGAATTTATGTAAATTTCATGGTTAACCCTAGAAATCAAAGTATGTCGGTTAGTACCTTGTGAAGAGAAATTGATGATTCTTCATAGATCTTCTAAATTGTCATCATGTATAGAACTTGTTCAAGAATAGGAATATGAAATCATGAATTGAAATATATTGATGAATGTATGATAGATCATGAGTAGTAATGAATGAATTTGGTACTTTAAGATGAATTATGCCTAGAATTGCCTATGACTAAGGCTTGTGATTAATATGTATTGTGATCTAGACTAATATAAGGACTATAGAGTAAAGCTTGAATGTAGGTCTTTAAATCAAAGATTATGATTACTAGGGTTTTAGAGTAAGTCAAATATGAAAAGATAGATTGCATAAATTGAGTGTACTAGTGTGTTGGGTTGTTGTGAAAGGCTTGTATTCTCCTAATCTACCTAGTAATGAATGCTTGTATGTAAAATGGGAATGGTTTTCTAATATAGCATGGTTCTAGATTGAAAGGCTAATCACCTAAAAGGAATAATTGCATGTTAGAATAGAATAGCTTGAAGTTGTGACTTATGATCCCTTCATGTATAGTTGACTTAGGTAGCATGAGTTAGGAGTTCTCATGGTAACTTGGGATGGAGGATTTATACTCTCCTAAGGTTAGCTTGAATTAGTATTGGTAGGATTCTTTTCATGGTAACTTCAATTAGTATAGGCATGGTAGCCTAGGATCTAGGATCTAGACTCTCCTAAGGGTAGCTTGATCTAGCATTGTTAAAATGCCTTCATAGTAGCATGACTTGGTTAGGCCAAGACCATTCTATGGTAGCTTAGGATAGAGGACTTATATTCTCCTAAGGGTAGCTTAGGGTTGAGGATATACACTCCCCTAAGGTTAGTATGTATTAGTATTGTTGAATGTTTTCATGGTATCTAGATTGGAATACTTATACTCTTCCTTGTATAGCTTGGTTTTGCATGATAGTGTGTTTTCCATAGTAGTTAGATCTAGCCTAATAGGGTGTCACGCCCCAAGTCCCATTCAGACAAAGAGGCACATGATGCCCTAAAGGCCCGAGAGAACCAACATATAACTCTTTCTTATCATACATGCAACCAATGAAGCTATAAATCATTGATGAGTATACGTAAAATACCCTGATAAAATACCAACATAGATATACTTGATTGTTCGTTGAGGCCTTAATCCCTAGAAAATAAGACATAATCAAGCTTCGCTTAGACATTGGTCTAGAAAGCCTCTAAAAGATAAACACTTAGTTAAGGTCGGGACAAGACCCCGTCATACCCTTAACTGTAATAAAATATCAAATATAGGTTAGAGACTCGATGATCCCCGAACAAACTAGAGCTCACCAAAGGCAACTGAGTATCTTGTGCTTAACTTTAACAGATTCTATTATCTTGAGTACATGTACTTGTGGCATGCAACACAGCTTCCCCATGAGGGACGTCAGTACAAAAGAATGCACTGAATATGTAAAGCATAAAGTATCATAGGTAAAACAAGAGCTCAAGTAAAATTATGTATCAATTTATAAATTCATAAATAAGGATGAAAGGCCACTTTTGCTTACTCTTTTTGGGGGTATTGAGTACCTTACATTCTTTGCTTTTCTTTACTCTTCTTTTTTTGTATAATTTGATACAATGACCAGTTGATCAGTGGTATCAGAGGATGACCCATGCTAGGCATTTTAACCCCTGGGATGTTGTACTCATACATATACAAATTAGAATCGGCCCACGCTAGGTATTGTAACCCTTGAGTTGCCACCCGTATATATATAAATTTGGATAGGCCCATGCAAGGTATTTTAACCTCTGAGCTTCCACCCATACATATATCAATTGGGATCGGCCCATGCTAGATATTTTAACCCCTGAGCTGCCACCCGTACATATATCAATTGGGATCGGTCCATGCTAGGTATTTTAACCGCTGAGCTTCTACCCGTAATAATACATATTTGCTTTACGTCTTTTCTCTAATCTTTGAGACTGTTCATAAATATTTTTAGGCTTTGGGACTATAGACCAGTGATGTAAACAAGTGAATAAAAACACTTGAGGCAGTAGTAATGACATAAGAAACAAATGTAACATCAATGTAGTAATACTTTGCAATTTATATGACGCAATGAATCTGATTGGCCTAAAATATATTCGTAAATGGGCCATGAAGACACACAACAAGTGAGAACATGAGGACATAGAGAATGAGTCATTAAGTGGTATCACAAGAGTGATTCTACTAGCACATGGTTCATTTAAAACACATTTGGACATCTCAAATGGAGGCATACATGCATTTCAAATAGAGACTATAACTCCTGAAATGGAGAGGAGAGGAGTGCATATAATGATACGATAGCTACACACTTAGTACACGATATCAAAGGTAAGGGTGCATAAACATGTGAACTAATGAAGCATAGGACAGATTGCAAATAAGTGTTGCACATTTCACGTAAGGACATATAAAATGAATAATAGACATAATGTGTATCTGCCATACAAATACTTGTCAACATGTATAATTTAGGATCTTATTGACTCAATGATCCTCATTTGACTTGGTGGATAACTCATGAAATTTTCTGTTTAGAGTACCTTGGTCATAATAATACTTGATAGTACAAACACACCAATATTGGAGAATGAACACGCATAGAAGTAGCTTGACACAATTTTTGAAACCATGGATGGTATAAGGGAGATTATTATTTTTGGAGACTGTTCACCCTCACATTGTATCTTTTTCCATGAGGATGACTTAGAAATCTCACTTGGTTGGTACACAGAATATAGGACTTCATGCCATAAAATATGGAATCAAATAGCCTTACATACCTTGTCTCCCGACCAATACTATGTGGTACCATGAATCAGCCTTTCCTTTGAGGCGTTAATCTGCATTAATGGCAAGTAATAGAGCTAATATTAACAGCTAATAAACAAGGTTGGATCACTTCGACTTACCAAAACTATAGTCGGGCAGCAAGCTCAAAACCTCTCTACTAATGGGTGTTCTTTTCACTAATTCCTTTATCGCCATGTTTACACAATTTATGACCTTCCCATATGAGGTCATCCGATACTACCTGGGATTTACAACATCCAAAACAGTAAATACACACCTAAGGGGCAGCACGCCTACACAACCCACAATTCAAATGGTGTATCTTCATTTATTCCCTAAATCATTTCACATGACTTTCTCTGAAGGCTAGCCAATATTACACATGATAATCTACAAAATATATTGATTACATGACAATCGGATAAATAGGTCAATTAATGGACCACTACGACATTATGTCGAACACCTAGCGGGTATAAAGCTCTACAATTCATAAATGGTGTTTCAACACCCAACGGCCTCATAATTACAAACAACACTCTCACTACCATTTATAGGAATAAAAAATGCCCTTTACCACTAATAAACCCAACCATCCACCCAGTACTTCTCCAAACTTCACCGCGTATAGGCAGCCCCAAACCTTTCTAAAATAATAAATAAAACTTTGACTCACTGCTTTCGATCATTTTTTCATGAATTTGTAGTAAAACACGTAGAGAAATATTACCCAATCTAATATCTATAGTGAGACAAAATAGGGCAGTAACCTTACCTCAAATTCTGGAAAATTGTTCTCTTAACTTGTACTCCTTCAAAAGTTTTAATTACCCTTCACACTTGAACAAAATAAGAAGAGAAACTCTATTAATAACAAAGAAAACATGAGCATACAACTTAGGGAAAGGTCTGCACCATATTTAAACATGAAAAACATAAAATCTCATGGAACAATCAAGCTAAACCATATGGTTTCTACTTACCTTGGTTGGAAATTAGGAGGGTTTCTTCAAGAACCCATGGAGTACTTTTGAGGTGGCTGTCATAATCATTGAGTGAAAGAGAGGGTGCTGGAGATAAATTCCTTTTTTTTCTATGCAAGAAATAAGACATAAATGAGCCAAATATGACCCTATAATTGTTGGTACTCCACCGCCTCTATCTTCTTCATTTTTGTCCATAAATTGCCAAGTAGGTGATCCACCTACTTGGCCATTTTTAAGCTGCTCAAATGTCAAACTAGGTGATGCAGCTACTTCTTCTTATTAAATCTATTTAGCTATGGCAGGTTATGCAATTACTTACTTTTATTAAGTTGGTAAAAAAGTCTAAGTAGGTGATGCACCTACTTGTCAACTACTAGCTTAATTTAGTCAAGCAAGCACCTCACTTATTTTATCTCATTTTCCAAATTCTAATATTTTAATTTAAAGTTAACACTCAACTCTAGAATTTAATCTTAATAACCACCTTACTTCTTGAGTTTAAATACTTTCATCACTATTAACTTAGTCGTATACATGTTGAAAAGTATGGGGTGTTACATAGGGTGCTATATTTTGATAGTGTTAGATGATAAATAGTAAGAATTGAGTAAGATAGCCTAAGAAAGTACTTAGTGTGGATGGTAGTATGGGATGCCATTCACACATGGCACAAGTATGACTTGAAGTTACTTATAAAGTGTTCTGATATGTGATGTAGGCTTATCTTGGATTGTTGCTAGGGTTGCCCTCCATGATATGATTGACTTAAGATGATAGTTTCTTGTCAATATGAAGTAGGTCTATAATGACACCTATGAGTAGTAAGTATGGATAGAGTGATTTCAAAGATATCCTTAATGTGTGTGGTAGTATGGGATGCCACACATGCATTGCACAAGTGTACCTTGAGGTTACTTAGGAGTATAGTGCTCTTATGACATGAAGACCTATCTCTTGACTAATAATGGGGACTATGCCCAAGAATGACCAAAAAGGGGTACTTAGCTTGGATGGTATTATGGGATGCTATCCTTGCCTTGCATAAGTATGCTTTGAGGTTGCTTGTGAAGTAGTTCTCTTGTAATATGAAAGACTAGAGGTTGAAGTATGGAAATGTAAATGTCTAAGTAAAGACTATGCTATGAACATGATGTATCTCATATGCTCATTTATTATGTCTTATGTTGACTTATGATTATATGATGCTTATGTTGGAGATTATGTTATGATTATGTCATTATCTCTTATGCTTATATCTTATGTTGACTAACCATTTTGAGCTGCTCTTATGATGTTGTGTTAGCAATCATACTTGGTACATTTTGTACTAACGCATACTTTGCCTATATTCTAATCAAATGTAGGGTATTGGAGATTGGGTTCCTTTAGAGGCTAGATTTCTAAGAAACAAGAAGACTTGGTAAGTCCTCATAGCTTCGAGGACAAACCCATTATGTTTCCTTAAGTCATTTCTTTATGTTTTTGACTTTTATGTGGGCTGCGTCCCAAGAGTTTTATTCAAGAGATTTTAGTAGATGGTTTGAAAGAAAAGTGTAGTAAAGACCTCCGCTTGCTTTATAAAAGAATGTTTTCGATTGTATGGATTATGTTTTTAAATTTCCGTACTTTTCTATTATCTTATGTTATGACATTCTCAAGGCTTGTATGAGACCCCTTCAAGGTCAAGTACGCCATGTTACGTCTAGGGTGTACCCATGGGTCGTGACAAACTTGGTATCAGAGCACAAGGTTTAGAATTGTTCTAGGATTGTCTTAAACCATGTCTAGCAAATTCTTGTTCATAAATGTGAAGCGCTCCACGTTTATGAATAAGAGGCTATTGGATGTTTAGGAAATCTCACTTCTTCATTATCTAAGTCCTGCTACAGAATTTAGCTCTAGTAGGTCCTTCTTCTAATGTGTGCCCTATGATTTCTCAGGGTATGGCTAATATAAGGGCTAATGCGAGGAGAGATGAGGAAGAAAATGGAGAGCAAGAGGTTACTCTCCAAGTTCCACTTCAAGCTCCTCCTCAAGCTTCTAATGACCCTCCGGTGGAGAATGCCACTCTTGCGGAGTTTAGGGGTTTTATGCAACTATTGGCTCAAGCCCTGACGGCGCATGCCAATAGAGATGTTGTGGCTCCGAAAAACCCAATAAGGATTTGGTCGCTTCTAGAGTAAAGGAGTTTTAGAGGATGAACCTTCCGGAGTTTAGTGGCAGTGGAAGAAGATCCAAATGGGTTCATAGAAGAAGTTTACAAGGTTCTTGCTATTCTGGGAGAAACCTCGGTGGAAAAAGCAGAGCTAGCCGCTTAATAATTGAAGGATTTTGCTCAAATATGGTTTGAACAATGGAAATATTCTCGGCCGGTAGAAGCGGGCCCAATAGTGTTGGAAACATTTAAGGAAGCATTTCTAGATAGGTTCTTTTCCCGGGAGTTGAGGGAAGCCAGGCTGGGAGAGTTTATCAATCTTAAGAAAGGCAATATGAGTGTGAAAGAGTAAGCATTGAAATTTACTCTATTGTCTAAGTATGCTCCATCCATGGTCTCCAATCCAAGGACATGATGAATAGGTTTTTCTCGGGTATGTCCGACATGGTAGCAAAAGAATGTCGTAAAGCAATCTTTGTTGATAATATTGATATCTCACACCTCATGGTTCATGCCCAACAAATGGAAGAACAAAAACTCAAGGAAGAGAAATATAAGGAGAAAAAGAGGTCTAGGATGGTGATAGGTCATTTCATCATGGGTCCGATGGGCATGGTCGTTCTAGAAATTGACAAAAGTTTTCCGGACATGGCTCTTCGAATACTACTAAGCTTAAGGAGGAGGGGGTTTCTACCCCTAGGCCACAAGGGATAAGTAATGAGTCCCTATGGCCCTCTTGTGCTAGGTGTGGTAAGAGACATGAGGGTAGCTGTTTGGCCGGTAGAGAAGGTTGGTTTAGTTGTGGTGAGAGTGGCCACATGATGAAAGATTGTCCAAAGGCAAAGGTGACAAGAAGAGAGGGTAAGCAAGTTGCCTCTACTAGTGGGGATGTGAAGCCTCAAAAGAACAGAAGGTTTTATGCTATCCAATCTAGATAATATCAAGAGTGATCTCCTCATGTCCCTTCCGATATGTGTTTTATGCTTTAGTAAATTTCCGGATTTCTTGTCTTTTATGACTTGTTATGTTGGACTTTGAAATTGTCCCTAGTATGAGTTATGTTTAGAAGAGCTTGTGTAAGCTTACTCCCAAGGGGGAAATAGTGTGCCTATCTAGTAAGGTTATTGTATGGATATGTGTTGACATGATTTTCTTATATGCATGTTCATAATAATGCTTAGGTCTTGTTAGGAATCACTTATATGCATTGTTTTGCTTCATGTTGTAGTACACTTAAGTCAATTTTCATTTACGCTCCATTAGTGTATGTTGAGCATGTCTTAGCTAAGAAATGTTAGTTCCTCATTAAAAATGAATATATATAAGATTTCATGCATTTTGAGTTGTTAGATGTAGTTCCCACTCCATTGTGTTGCATTGAGTATGTTTATCTTGGAAGGGAAGTTTTCCTCCTTGGTTGTGTGCATTTAGATTTATTGCATGCACGATGGGCTGCTAGTCTAGAGTCATTTCCTTTAAGAAGTGTTTAGAATTGTCATTCGTGGATGAATGTTCCCAAGGGGAAGATATTGTAATGCCCCAGAAACTAGTAGACAAAACTAGAGCCTTCAACTTGGGTTTTAGAGTCTAATGTTGAGGGTTAGAGTAGTAGATGAGACTTCCCTTCCCGTGCTTAGAATGAAGAGTTAGGACGTCCAACGTCAAGGCACATGTTATACCCCATAGTTTAGAAGAACATTTAGAGTTTGGTTGAGCAGGCAAGGGCAAGTGCCAAGGCAAAGGGGAAACGCCTAAGCCAAAGGCCAAGGATTGCCCCAACCTTGGCAAGCTACTACTCAAGTTCCACAACCACCTTCACGACCAGTGGTCTTGACCACGGTCCGTGAAGGGGCTCGTGAAGACCCCATATGCGTGTGGGCGGCAAGGCCCTGAGGCCAAGCTACTATCCCAAGACCATGACTCATGGTCTTGACCACCGATCGTGGGATGTATTGCAGTCATGCCTTAGTCTTGGGAGGCCAAAACTCATTGGCCAAACCACTGCCCAAGGGACCACTGGCAGGAGCACGGCTCGTGGTCATCACCACGTCTCGTGAGCCCTGTCGTGGTGCCTAGCACCATGGTTGCCAAATGAGGGTTAAAATAGGAAATTCCTATTTAACTAGTTTTAAGTGGGGGTCATTTTATATGTGTTTTATACACCTATTAAAAGTATTTTAAGTCATTAACCACCCCAACTAAGTCATTTAGAATCAAAACCCCAACTCAATCCCCTTTCAAATATTTCTCTCTCTAGAAAACCTCCGTTGAAGAAGAAGCTAGAGCTTGAAGCTAAGGTAAAAAACAAAGGCGGCATTGTTGAGAGCTTGTGTTAGGTCTTTGATTAAGGTATGATTAGCTTTTCATCTATGGGTTCCTCCACCCATAGAGTCCCCTAGAATTCCCCCAAATTTGTGAAGAAGAACCCTAATCTAAGCTAGGGTTTCTTCCAATGTGTGGATATAGTTGGGTATGACTTCAATTGGTTGGATAATACTTATTTATGGTTAATTTAGTGTTGATTCATTATATTATGATGAATTTATGTGAATTTCATGGTTAACAGAAGAAATCAATGTATGTGGGTTTGTACCTTGTGAGGAGAAATTGATTATTCTTGATAGATCTTCTAAATTGTCATCATGTTTAGAACTTGTTCAAGAATAGGAATATGAACTCATGAATTGAACTACATTGAGGAATGTATGATAGATCATGAGTAGTAATGAATAACTTTGGGACTTTATGATGAATTATGCCTAGAATTGCCTATGATTAAGGCATGTGATTAATATGTATTGTGTTGTAGACTAATATGAGGATTATAAAGTAAACCTTGAATGTAGGGCTTGAAATAAACGATGATGATCACTAGGGATTTAGAGTAAGTCTAATATGAAGAGATAACTTGCATAACATGAGTATACTAGTGTGTTGGGTTATTGTTAAAGGCTTTTATTCTCCTAATCTACCTAGTCATGAATGATTGTACGTAGAATGGGAATGGTTTTCTCATATAGCATGGTTCTAGATTGAAAGGCTAATCACCTAAAAGGAATCATTGCCTGTTAGAATAAAATAGCTTGAAGTTGTTACTTATGATCCCTTCATGTATAGTTCACTTAGGTGGCATGAGTTAGGAGTTCTCATGGTAGCTTGGGATGGAGGATTTATACTCTCCTAAGGTTAGCTTGAATTAGTATTGGTAGGATCTTTTTTATGGTAGCTTGGTATCCTAGGATTAGGCATCAATACTCTCCTAAGTGTAGCTTGTACTAGCATTGTTAGATTGCCTTCATGGTAGCATGACTTGGTTTGGCCAAGACCATTCCATGGTAGCTTAGGATAGAGGACTTATACTCTACTAAGGGTAGCTTAGGGTTGAGGATACACACTCCCCTAAGAGTAAATTAGGGTTGAGGATACACACTCCCTTAAGGGTAGCATGTATTAGCATTGTTGAATGCTTGCATGTTAGCTAGATTGGAATACTTATACATTTACTTGTATAGCTTTGCTTTGCATGATAGTGTGTTTTCCATGGTAGTTAGGTCTAGCCTAGTAGGGTGCTATTCTTTGATAGTGCTAGATGATAAATAGTAAGCATTGAGTAAGATAGCCTAAGGAAGTACTTAGTGTGGATGGTAGTGTTGGATGCCATTCACACATGGCACAAGTATGACTTGAAGCTACTTATGAAGTGTTCTCTTATGTGATGTAGGCTTAGCTTGGATTGTTGCTATGGTTTCCTTCCACGATATGATTGTCTTAAGATGATAGTTCCTTGTCAATATAAAGTAGGTCTAGAATGACACCTATGAGTAGTAAGCATGAATAGAGTGATTTCAAAGATATGCTTAGTATGTGTGGTAGTATGGGATGCCACACATGCATTGCACATGTGTGCTTTGAGGTTACTTTGGAGTATACTCCTCCTATGACATGAAAACCTAGGTCTTGACTATGAATGGGAACTATGCCCAAGAATGACCAAAAAGGGGTACTTAGCTTGGATGGTATTATTGGATGATATCCTTGCCTTGCACAAGTATGCGTTGAGGTGGCTTGTGAAGTAGTTCTCTTGTAATATGAAAGACTAGAGGTTGAAGTATGTAAATGTGAAAGTCTAAGTAAAGACTATGCTATGAATATGATGTATCCCTTATGCTCATTTATTATGTCTTATGTTGACATATGATTATATGATGATTATGTTAGAGATTATGCTATGATTATGTCATTATCTCTAGGCTTATGTCTTATGTTGACTAACTATTTTGAGATGCTCTTATGATGTTGTGCTAGCTATCGTACTTGCTACATTTTGTACTAACGCATACTTTGCCTACATTCTAATCAAATGTAGGGTGTTGGAGATTTAGTTCCTTTGGAGGCTAGGTTTCTAAGAAGCAAGAAGACTTGAAGACTTGGTGACTCCTCATAGCTTCGAGGACAAACCCATTACATTTCCTTATGTCATTTCTTTATGCTTTAGACTTTTATGTAGGTTGCATCCCAAGACTTTTATTCAAGAGCTTTTAGTAGATGGTTTGAGACAAAAGTGTAGTCAAGACTTCAGCTTGATTTTTAAAAGAATATTTTCCATTGTATGGATTATGTTTTTCAATTTCCGTACTTTTATATTATCTTATGTTATGATATGCTAAGGGCTTGTATGACACTCCTTCGGGGTCAACTACGTCAAGATACGTCTAGGGTGTAACCCTTCGGTCATGACATCTAGAAAGTCCAGTGTGGGTCCCATGTTTCTATTTTCTCTCCAAAATTGACCCATCTCCATTTGTTGTGATTTTGGTGTCTAAACGATCATACTAACATTGTGGTCCTATAATTGATAGTGTGGTGGCATTCAAAGGACGTTCTGAAAGGAAAAGCTCTAGCAGGGTGATTTGGAGCGCCTGTGGTCGGCATAAAGGTAGGCTACGGCTTACCTTCTATCTAATTGAGCATGAATGTGTGAACTCATGTTTATTAGTGTTATTAGGGGTGGGGACTAGTATTCTTACCTCTCTTCTTAGATTCCATATCTTATGTTTGATTGACATTATTTTGATCATAGTACCTTGCTAGTTGGGTGGTTTTAGTTTATGTATGGTATATGAATTACATCAATTTACTAGCTTTCTAATGCATGACCAGCCTTCGACTAGGATAGACTAGTGTTTCCTTAGACTATCAAACTTTTTTGCTTTTATTTGTCTCCAACATCATTTCAGACAGACTAGATACTTGTAGACTGGAATAGCAGACTTGAGTCTAATAGTATAAGTCTTAGTTTAGGTGAGTTTATGGCTTATTAGATATTATATCCTCTCTCTCTCTCTGTTTCTGATGTTTCAAGGTATTATCACATGGTTATGCTAATACGACGATATGAGATTGAGTTGTACTAGGCTTGGAGCCTTCAGTTTATACCGTTGGGTGTGCGGCATCCCATGGTGACTCAACTTGACAGTGGATCCTCCTTGGAATTGACACACCCTTGGCACTATTGTTAGTTAAGTTATGAGTTGGTTGACTGCAATGCTTATATATGGTTCGAGGCTGACATTTTACGGTTCGAGGACGTTATTTCCCGCTTGAGAATGATGTCTTCGGTTCGAGGCCCATATTTTTTACCCTTGGATTCGAGTCACAGATGCTATAATTTTGGGTTAAAAACCTAGCTTCTTCAACTTTGGTTTTCAGGCCTAGATCCTATCACTATGGGTTCAAGACCTAGTTGACTTCTTTGGGACATGGATTTAAGTATCTTATTCTTGTAGTCTTAGTTATTTTGTGTACTTGTCGGAGTTATGGGGATCCATTTCAGTTTATTTAAACTTGTTCACGAGTGTAACTTTTGGGCTTATGAGGTCCAATTCGGTTTAGTTTATCTATACTTAGCTTTACTTTCTATACTCGTGTGCCTTCTTTCTTTCCTGCTTTGACCTTTTGTTGTGTCTAGATTCTATCTTTTTCTGATTGTTTTTACCATTCTTGCTCAATCGGCCTATGAAACCTACTCGGTACCTTATTTTTGCACTTATGCTACACTTTTCTTCTTTTTTTCATGCATGTGCTAGTACCTTCCACAAGCAGTGATCGTTCGTGCCATCTTTTGTAATTGTGGTTTTGAGACAAGGGTGAGTACTTGTCGTTCTAGGTTTATCTTGTCTCCTTCTTTTGTTTTATCTAGTCTTGTTGCTTTTTGTGACACATTTTTTGTGGTCCACTTTTGGAACTTGTATTCTTAATTAAACAACTCTGTACTAGTGACTTCCAGGTTCTGGGAGGGATTTCTGATTATATTTATTTTTGTTTTCTTCCGCGTTATTGTCCTCTGTTTAGATTATTGTTTTCGCTAGCTTCTAGTCTTATGCTCATTTATTTATGTTATGGGTTGGCTTACCTAGTGGTGAGGTATATTGGGTGCCATCATGACTCGAGAAATTACGGCGTGACAGGATTGCAGCTTCCAGCTTGAAGGTGATGAGCTCTCGTATTTCTAGCACTCAAGTCAGTTTATACTACTGGTATGTTATTTCTATTAACATGTACTAATTAAATGGAGCAAGGGTCATGTCTTGGCTTCCTATAAACTATATTAGAAGAGGCTTTATATATACTTAGTTAGAGTTGTTGTATTATGTCTATTTTATTCCACATTCTTTTTTATTATAGTTGTTGTATATAAAAGTTTGTTACAAAATATATTGAACAAGTGTTCCATAATTATGCTTTCGTTCAAGTCTTTTTAATTCTATAACCTGTTCATACTTAGTTGCTTATGACTATGTGAGTATCAAGGGTTAGCTTGGGATCACTTGTAACTCTAAGCACTGTGTTATGACTTGGGGATAGTCTGGGGTTGAGACAAAATGCTCCGGTACAAGTATTGTAGCAAGACATTATCTCGTATCCCGTGAGTGGGTCATTATAACAACTTTTTTGGTACCTCAGCAACGTTTCATGTATTGGGTCACTGTCAATTTTTTTGGATTTTTTATTACTATCCCTAAGCTTAAAATTTTTTGACACGGAAAAGAATCTTTCAAATAATGTTTTGGTGGGCACCTTTAATGAGGTGAGTGAATCCATTGGCAAGTCCGCTAACCACTTTGTCGCTTCAACCTCAGCCAGACGGATTCTTGTGTGATTTTTAAGAAATTAAATGGACCGCATACATCCAAAATGTTTTGAATGTATTCATGAGGATCTTCAGTAGCTACACCTCCAAATAGCCCTTCCATTTGGAGTGGTTGAAGCATAGTCTCGGTCACATTGAATATGGCGTTGCCGCCAGTTGGGGGAAAGAAAATAGCTCTTGTACGCCATGATCTTCCACGTTCAAATAAAGTTTTATACGTCATCCATCATTCCATGGTTGATAGCAACATTTCTACCAATGACGCTCATCTTCACCTATTGAGAACACAACACGGAAAGTAATGGTAAGAGGGTTTGACTAGAAACAAATCAGTTCACAAAAGAACTGCACTAAATGAATTTTTAGGAACAATCCCTAGAAGCGGCACCCTTTTGATGACGCACAATTACCCATCTTAGAAATCAGTGAGTAAGCAACCATTGATCATAAAGAACCTAACAAGGTTAGGGTCGTATCTCATAGGGAGTGGTCTTTGTTAGACTTCAATTACGAAGTTGAATTTGTTAGCTAATATTTTGTAGGAAGGTAACAACCAATGTTTGACACAATACATGTCTTAGATGTCACAAATTTTAAAATTAAAAGAGTTTAGATAATAATCGATTTCCAAAGGCAAGTAGACAAGAGTGTTTAACAACATTGAAGTGAGTCTAGAAGTGATGCAATGGGGAATCGATTACGAACATGGGTAAATACAATTTCATAATAATATTAAATCCTAGTCAGTAGGCTAGATCAATCGAAAATAGGAGATGCATTTCTTAATCACAACTTATTTTTCACAAGAGCTTTCTTAAACCTCTAGTGCAAACAATGCCAAGGCAATCAAAGACCTTAACATATATTTCTTTCTCAAGTAAATCTAGCATTTGACTATAAAGCCTAAATAGGTTTCTCAAGCAAACATAGCAACTATATACTTATCAATCTAATTATCCATTTCATGCAATTTTTATCAAGAAAAACATGAAGATATAATCTAACCTAGAATTTGCAATATAAAATAATTAATTCAAACATAGTAACTAAACTTAACTCAGTGAAATTAATATAAATTCAAGTAATTCACAACTACCCATTATTCTAATAAAAAACCGATTTTTATTAGCACACCCCAAGATTAGGTGTTTTAGCTACTCATATTGAAAATTAAACAAATCATATCAAAATAGTTGTTCTCCATTTGAATTGCATGGATCAAACTTCAAATTCAAGAAAACCCAATGACAAAACCCATAATATTCACTTTGTAGATTTCTAAAACTAGAAATTCTTTAGAAGGTTCTTGTGTACTCTAATTTAGAGAATCGAAGATGAGTTTTCTCTCTCTTCTCAATAGTTAGTACCAATTTTGTTTCCAGACTCAATCAACTATGTTAGTCGGGCTCAGTGACTTACTCGGCGAGTCACCGACTAACATATATTCTCCCTTTTCCTTCCATAACTTTAGGCTTCGGGTGTTTTAACCATCCGTTAGCAATCCTGATGCCCATCACCATTCACAGTCGGCGAGTCGCACAGTAATACCTCTGCTCACCCATATTTTCTTGATATGTAGCGAAACACCCAAAACCTTTTGGCGAGATAGCTATTGCTCACATACTTTGTTAGTGAATCACCGACTAAATCTTCACTTCGCCCATCTATTTTGACTTTTAAGCAGAACTCTCCAGCTTTTTTAGATACTACAAATCATCCCTTCAACTTTGTAAACTATTTCCATTTCACCAGCCCTTTAGTAATACACATACATAACACCAACATCTTACTTTCACATATAATATTTTTCTTAACTTTCACGAAGAAGATAATGTGGTATTGTAGTAGTTTCTCACTACTAAAAAAACTGCTAAAAAACAACGGACGGGGTCGCTCCAAAAAGCGACTCCATTTTCCACACTGTCCGTCAGTTTTTAATAAAAAGAATTACTTTTTAAAGAATTTTACAAAAAGCGACGGACGGCATCTCTTAGTCCGTCGCTTTTTTCACAGATTTTTGCGCCATATATATATAATTAATAACTATTTATTTAATATAGATATAAATGTTGTCTGTCGCTTTTAAATAAAAATAATTATATATAAATTAAACAATAGCCATATCGTCCGCCGCTTTTAATATATTTTATTTTAATAAAAAAAATTATGAAAGAGACGGACGACTTCGTTAGGTCCGTCGCTTCTTGGTCAAAATATTTTAAATAAGCGACGGACAGTGTCTCTTTTTCCGTCACTTTTTGGTCAAAATGTTGGTAAACTATTTTTAAAAAAGTGATGGACATAGAGACGTTGTCCATCGCTTTTCATTATATATCTGATAGATACAGACGCGATTTCCCCCATTGCACATTTCCCATTCTCTCCTCCTTCTCTCCACTCCTCACCGCCGCCGATGTCCCTCCGTTCATTGTTGCCGCTGGTTCGAGTCATCAAGATCTGTTGGATCCGCTGCGAGCATGTACCTGCCGGAGCCGCCGCCGCCACCTTACCCTCTCTCATCATTCTCTCCTTCTCCTTTAAGGTTAGGCTTAAATTTATCCCAAAAAAAATCAAATTGAGATATATTTGATTTTGTTAGTTATTTAAATATCATTAGTTTATTGATTTTGTTGTTTATTGATTGTTAGTTTGAATTAGGGATTATTAGATAGTGAGTGAATTGAAATATATAATGTTAGGGTTAGTTTGAATTAGGGTATCCTAGGATTTGTTTGAAATTGGGTATTTCTTGAGTTAATCGGTTTTATTTTGGGATTTTATGACTAGTTTGAATTAGGGTATTTAAGGAGTTGTTTGAATTTGGGTATTATTTGAGTTAGTTTGATTTTTGGATTTTAGGACTAATAGTTTGAATTTGGGATTAGGACTATCTAGTTGAATTTGGAATTTTAGCAGTATTTGATTTTGAAATTTTAGGACATGTTTGAATTTGTTATTTTAAGACTAGTTTGAATTTGAAATTTAGGAATAGTTTGAATTATATTTGAGAGTTTAGGACTAAGAGTTTGAATTTGGGATTTACTAGGACTAGCTAGTTTGAATTTGGGATTTTAGCACTAGTTTGATTTTGGGATTTTAGGACTAGTTTGGATTCGTGATTTTAAGACTAGTTTGAATTTAGAATTTAGGACTTGTTTGAATTATATTTGAGATTTTAAGAATAATTGTTTAAATTTGGGATTATAGGAGTAGCTAGTTTGAATTTGGAATTTTAGGGATTTGAATTACAACTTAATTAAAACTTATAATTAATTATAAATTGAATTTACTATAACTTGAACCTAATTAGTAATATGAGCTTGAAATCTTGTTGACCTTAATTAATTTATAATAATTTGAAAAGTTAATTAGGAATATAAACTTAACTTTGAACTTAACTAGAACTTGAACTTAATTAATTAGTATTCTTAATTAATTAAGCTTTACCTTTGTAGATCATGAAATGTAGTATTTATATTAACAATATAAATTAGTTTAATGTAGTAAAACTATTATTCAATTTAATTTATAATATAATTGAATATCTATATTTTTGTAGATGGATCATCGTTTGCGGATGTATAATATGCATTATGAAACTGGTGCTGGTTTGAAACCTGAGTTTTTTTATGATGTTAGATATTTTATTGAACATAGAATGACACTTGATATTTTCAAGAATAATGGATTTGTTAGGTGTCCTTGTAGTTCATGTAGGTGTTTAATTTTTTTTTTAACCACATACAGTCATGGTTCATTTGTATCGTAATGGATTTAAGCTTAGATATTTTGCATGGATTGATCATGGAGAAAGAGATGGATTGAATGGTATGTTTTATAATTCGATGCATGTGGATGAATATAATATTCTTGCACCACATGGCCAAATTAGTTGAACATGATGATAAGGTTGAACATGATAGGATTCATGAAATGATCAATAATGCTTTCAGAGTTCAAGGTGGGATGGAACCAGAACAATATTTTGATGAAGCTCCTAATGAAAAAGCAAGACGCTTCTATGATCAAGTAGAAAAGTCTAGTCGTGCACTATGTGAAGGGAGTCCACATTCTGCCTTGTCAGTTGCGATTAGATTAATGAATATTAAATCAGATTGGAATGTTCATAATGCGGCTATGGACTCAATGGTTGATCTTTTGGGTGGACTAGTTAATCTGGAGTTTAACATACCTAAGAACTTCTATCAGGCAAAGCGTTTGATTTTCAAGTTAGGATTGATCTATGATTGAATTCATTGTTGTGTTAAGAGTTGAATGTTGTTTTACAAGACTGATAGTGAATTAGAAAATTGTAAATTTTGTGGACATTCTCGTTATAAGAGGACTCCGACTTGAAAGATAGTCCCAGTTAAGGCGATGCAATATCTACCTCGTATTCCTAGGTTAAAGAGGTTGTATGCATCGATGAGGTCGGCCCCACATATGAGATGGCATCGTAAATATAGAAGGCCACCGGGTGTCTTATCTCATCCATCTGATGGTGAAGCATGGAAGCATTTTGATAATGTATATCCTGATTTTGCTAGTGAACCAAGAAATGTTAGATTGGGGTTGTGTACAGATGGCTTCACACAATTCTCTAATGTTGCTTCCCCTTATTCATACGGGCTAGTATTTCTTACTCCGTATAATCTTCCTCCTTAAATGTGCATGACCAGTCCTACATCTTTCTAAGTTGTGTTATTCCAGGTCCTCGTAATCCAAAAAGCTTGATTAATGTCTATTTACAACCATTGATAGATTAGCTCAAACAATTGTGAGTTGAAGGATTTTGACTTATGATATATCAACTAAGTAGAATTTCGTTATGTGTGCTTCTTTAATGTGGACTATTAATGATTTTCCTGCATACGGGATGTTGTCTGGTTGGATGACAGCTGGAAAGCTACCATGTCCATATTGCATGGATATTAGGAAGGCATTCACTTTAAAATATGGAAGAAAAAGATACATGGTGTGATTATCATCACCAGTACTTGCCAATGGACCATGAGTTTGGAAAGATGAAAAATGCATTCAGGAAAAATAAGATTGAAAGTGACCCCCCCCCCCACCTCCATTACTCACAGGGCATCAAATTTTTGAGAGAGTTTCTCAATTACCTAAAGTTACAGAAGCTTCACCTTCTAGGCTTCCTAGATATGGTGTTGAACATAATTGAACCAAACAAAGCATATTTTGAGAGTTGCCAAATTGGAAGGGCAATCTGCTACGACATAATCTTGATGTGATGCACATTGAAAAGATTTATTTTGACAATTTGTTTAACACACTGATGGATATTAAGGGAAATACAAAAGACAATTCAAAAGCTAGAATGGACATAAAGGAATATTGTAGGAGAAGAGAGTTATGGCTGCAGGAATTACAAAATGGTAAAATAGTTAAGCCTAAAGCCAGTTTTTCATTCTCATTGGATGAAAAACGGGAAATTTGTGAGTGGGTTAAAAATTTGAGGACACCGGAGGGCTATGCTTAGAATTTAGGAAAGCGGGCGGATATGAATGAAGGAAAAATGATAGGTATGAAAAGTCATGATTGTCATGTATTCATGAAAACTTTAATTCTTATCACTTTTAGGCATCTACCTGAAAGGATATGAAAACCAATCACAGAGATAAGTCTTTTCTTTAAAGATCTATGTTCTTGAATGTTGTTGGAGAAGAGTTTAGATAGGATGGAAGAAAATGTTCCTGTTATTACTACTAAGTTGGAGAATATCTTTCCATGTGGTTTATTTGATGTGATGGAGCATCTTCCTATTCACCTTGTACAAGAGGCCCGCCTTGGAGGTCCAGTTCAAACAAGATGGATGTATCTATTTGAGAGGTAACATTGAAATATTAACTAAGTAAAATAGTTAATCATTAAGTTTTTTTTTCTTTTTTTAGGATATATAAATATATACATGCAGAAAAATTGGCAGTTCCAAGCAAACAATTAAGTAAAGGGGAAAGATCGAAGGATCAGTTGTTCAAGGTTATATTTCTAGACAAACTAGTAATTTTTATTCTTATTACTTTAGAAATGATGTGCCATGTAGGAGAAACAGGCCCAATCGCAATGATGAAGGTGATATTGACCCTTTATTTCCACCGATATTATTTTTTAATCAAAATGGTCGAGGATCTAAAATACATGGAAAGCGAAGATTCACTAGTATGGAAATGCAATCAGTTGTGACACATATTTTTCTTAATTGTCCAACGATTCAACCATATCTCAAGTAAGTGTTAAAAAAAATATTATCAAATTACATGCATACTAATAAGTGTTCATTAACTAACAAAATATCTGAATATATAGTGATCCGCTTGTTCGTAAACACATGGGGTAATGAAGCCATCTATACAGAATTTTCCAAATAGCTAACAAAATATGTAAGTATGCAAGCTTACATTGAATCAATAAGTATTTATTAATGTATTGATTTTATACTAAATTATATTATTTTAAACAAAAATATATAGGTTTACGATGAATACTCAAATGTCAAACATTTGCAATTAGTGAAGGAAGTTGCACTAGGACCTGAATCTCAAATTTAGACAATGAATAAGTATTGTGTCAATGGTTTTAAGTTTTAAACTAAAGCAGTTTCTAGGAATAATAAAACAAATAATAGCGGTGTCTTCATACAAGGTGATGTTGATGGTACTGGCCAAACTATTGAATATTATGGTATCATTCATGAGATTATTGAAGTAAGGTATTCAGGTTGTCCTAAAAAGAAGATCGTATTATTTCGGTGAAAGTGGTTTGACCCATCACGAAGAGGCACAAAAGTGGACCAACAACATAATATAATTGAAGCTAAGCACACTAGAAAATACAGAAGTTATGAACCTTTCATCATTGCACAAAATGCTAAACAAGTGTATTAAACTCCATATTCATTGCATAGAGACAAAGTTGATTGGTGGGTTGTCATAAAGACAAAACCTATGGGAAGAAATGGAATTTACAATGTCTTAGATGTGGTGTACCAAAATGAGGTTGCAATTGTTCAACAACAAGTTGATGTGGAATTGGAAACGACACTAGAACATCCTCAACACATATTAGAAGAACTATCTAATGATAAGATACTAATAAATGTTAAGGAAGACGTAAATGAGGATGAGGAAAATTATTCATATGATGACGAAGAATATGATAATGAAAATAAAACAACTGAGGAGGAAGAATGGGAGACTGATGGAATTCAAACAAGTGAGGAGGAATGATCAGTAGAATGATAGACTATATAGCTAGTTTGTAAGTTATTTATTTTTATAATACTAATTTTATTTAATTTATGATTTTTATATATTATTAATGTAAATTTGTATACAGATGTCATTAGGGGTGAGGTGATAGATCTCGCGAGCATCTTGGAGCTAGCTAGCCTAATAAGACCAAAAAGAAAAAGTCTAGGAGACCCATATATTCCAAGATTTCATTCTTCTAACCTGGAGCGCATTACTCATGATAGCCATTTATTGGCTGTTCCATTTGGTACGGTGGATCCTCGAGCATATTATCCTAAATACAGTCAACCAATCGGTGCTTCCTCTACTTCACAGTCATTGCCTCCACAACACTATGAGGACCTATCTTTACACGCTATTCATCGAGCATGAACATTATCGGCAGCTAGGTCTTTGGCTGGTACTCCATCTCCCTGTCAATCTCCCACAGGTATATCTCTGCAACTATCTGCCACGAGGATTAGAGATTCTAGTAGTGAACAGTCAGATGTTATGGCCGGTACACCTAGATTGACTCAGCACTATGTGCATCTTGGTGTATCACCAACACCTACACCCAGTGCTACACTAGATGAAACATCTGATCTAGCACCAGGACAGAGGGACAGGATTTGCACAGTCATGATTGAATCGAATGGGTCATCGTAAGTTTGTTTTATCATCTATTTGTTACTTTATTTTACTTATTGTGGCATTTTTAATATATTATTCATGAACTTACATGTTTATTATTTCTTTTGCAGGTGGAATCCTGCAAAGGATGCTGCCCTAGCTTTAATAG
Organism: Solanum tuberosum; assembly: GCF_000226075.1. Taxonomy (NCBI): domain Eukaryota; kingdom Viridiplantae; phylum Streptophyta; class Magnoliopsida; order Solanales; family Solanaceae; genus Solanum; species Solanum tuberosum. The sequence goes on along the minus strand of NW_006238941.1, from coordinate 1,655,040 downwards.
ACTCTGTGAGGAGACTTTTTACACAGGCTTATCACTCTTGGAGTCAGATCCCAAACGGCATACGTCAGGCGATGTTAAATGAGTTTAAGGTAAACAATTTTTTAGTTAAGTTTAATAATTTTAGTGTACTTTACTTTTTTTAGTTATCTAACAATATTCATTTTTTTCAGACATTGGGTACTTGGGAATCAAGATTTAATATGGTCATTGTGACCACATTTGAGAGGAGGGCATCCGCAAGACTGTCTAGTTGGCTAAAGAAAGCCCGGGATACTGATAAGTGTTTGAGTTGAATGTTTCCTCATGTGTTGGATGAATTGAACAAATATTAGAACACATATAAGTTCAAGGCAATTTCCGAACAATTCAAAAAGACTAGAGGCAGTCTTAAGGGTGGCTCATTACATACTGGAGGTGCAAAGAGCGTTGGAGCAAATACAAGAGAGATGGTAAGTTCTAATTCAAACTTTTAAATAAATAATTGGTTGATTAATATCGTTATAATATAAATTTCATTTATTTTATAGAAAAAATAAATGGGGTGCACTCCCCTTGTACTGGAGGTTTTTAAGAAGACTCATATACTGAAGAAAGAAAATGAGTAAGATCCAGATATGTGGGTGCAGAAAAGGGCTAAATAAACTTTTGTAAGTTATTTAATTAATATGAATAATTAGTATAAATAGTGAATATATGTATATTGATGTTAATTTTTATTTTTATTATACAGGGCTCATATCATCAGTACGTGAATGAAAATCTAGATAGTTCGGTCCAAATGACACCTTAACTGTCCAGTCAAATTTGGACAGAAAAAGTGGTTGGGGGGACACAGAAGCGTAGAGTCTATGGTCGAGGCTCTTGAAATGATGTACGACTACTCGTGTTAGGCTTAGAAGGTATTGGATCGTCAAGTCAAGCCGACACAATTAACGGTGTTCAAATCGCTGCTATGTCGGCACAGATAAAACAATTCGTAGCAGCACTACAAGAGTCTGAGCGGAAAAGAGTAGATGAAAATGAAAGCATGTGTGCGACAGTTCAGTAAATCAAAGATCAAGTGTTCAACCTTGCTCGTCAACCTATATCTACATCGTCTCCTGCCAAGGGCACTGACGATGACAGTGAGGAGGATAATGATTATATAGATTGCACTCCTTGATTATCTTCTATTGCTTTAGTATTTTAACTTCTTTTTTTTATTTTTGAAACAAATTTTGAATGACTTTATAAGTTTTTGTATTATGATTTATATATTTTTGAAGATTGATTTAATTTTGTTGTTTTATATCTTGTGTGAGATGTTTAGATTGTATTTTGTTTGATTGGCTGGTTAAAATTGAATTGAATGGATTTATATATACAGGTGGGCAACAAAAACTGGCGTAAAAAAATGTAGAAAAAAATTTGCATAATATTTTTTCAATAAATCACGAAAAGCGACGGACATGGTCCTTTAGTCCGTCACTTTTCTAGGTTTTTCAAACAAATTAATTTCCAGATAAGCGACCGACAGGGTCCTTTAGATGTGATGTACCAAAATGAGGTTGCAATTGTTCAGCAACAAGTTGATATGGAATTGGAAATCACACTAGAATGTTAATTGAATCCTAATTTTTAAAGAGTTGACCTAATTTATATGGGTAGGTCTATAGGGAAAGAAATTGGGCTAGAAAACATTCCTGTTATTAACCTAATTTTTTTGGCTAAACTAGTCTTAGATGGAATCTAGGTTGGGTGAGATCGATCTAGGGATATTCTGGAATAGATGGGGTGTAATTTTAAGGTATGGCTTTTATTTTCTTGTAAAAAAATCATTACAAAGTTCATAGAGCCTTTCGGAATAAAATTCGATTAGGTATAACTTCCGTAATTGAACTTGGCGTGAATGGTATGTGTCAGAACGTCAAGGGAAGTGATTGTGTTATAAAAATATCCTTTTTCTGGAGTTGAGGTTTCTGAAGTTGCATCAAGATTGCTATAGCCGATGGGGTCCCACTATAACGGAGTGGACATACAACTATAGCGAGGTAAGTTACTGCTATAGCTGCGCTGCTATTGCAAGATTAGGGTAAATGTAGCGACAAAATCGGGATTTTATGAGGAAAACAACCCAAAACCCCTATTTTCTACAATTTGAATTGTTCAATTGTGGAGGGGCGATTTTGGGCAGTTTGCATCAGTTTCCTTATGGAATTCATCGTTAAAGGTAAGGATTCTACTCCCCAACCTTGTACATTAATTCTTAAGCCTTAGAATCTAGGTTATTACTATTGAGAAAACGTTTTACATGATGCCATGGTGGGAAAGAGCCTTAAGTTTGGGTTGATGATCATATTTCTTATGGGGTTAGGATTTTAAATATTTCAGGTGTTAATTAATAAGCTAATAGTGATTTATTGTTGTTTATATTTTTTGTTTTAGACTAAGAATAAGCCAATGCTGTGCAAGGGGAAAACTCGGGTTATTTAGTGTTTCAAATTGATTTAATTTGTGGCCTGACGATCGTATATTTCTAGTTTATGATTTATGCATGTGTACTAGTTTGAGTATCATTTGTGCAATGCATGGTATGGAGACATATGAAATGACATAATATAGGTAATCTTATGCAATGAACTTGTGATTGTGACTTATGGTTTTCAAGTGGTCTCATTCATTGTGCTATGTGATTGTGCATGTCTATTTGTGATTGTTTATTGACTCAGGTACCACTATAGTATGCTAACTATGGAAGGCTCAGGTAGCACGCCAGTACACTAACTGTTGATGACTCAGGTACTACGTTGGTACACTAACAACTTGGGATTTGGTTCCATGAGAGGACTAGGTATGCTATTGTGGTTACATAAGAGGACCCGATATTTGCATTGTGATCATGTGGGACATGTAGTTATGCATTGTTTGACCCAAGTGTGGTTATTTCATGATATGTGATGAAGAATATATGTGGTTTATGATTATTGTATGTTATGCATTGTTGTGTTACAGTGTTGTGGTGACTGTTTACATTTATAACTTAGACTTGTCACGTGATCCTACGAGTACACAGTGGTTTGTGTACTCATAATGCACCTGTTCTTTTCCCTGTTGAGTACAGGGCATCTTCCGGTGGCTGATCTGAGACATCAATCGAGCGATGCATGATTTCGAGTACAAGGGTGAGCTTCGTTGATTAGGCTACAATGGATTCTTCGGCACCTTCTTGTCTATTTGTTTGGACATTGACTTATATACTTTAGTTTATGTTTGGTTTCGGGGTCGCACTCCCAAGTTTATTGTGTTAGAGTTTTGCGTATGATGACTTTCCTTTCGTATGGGTATATCCGCATTGAATGTTTTTAAACTACCGAGTTGAGTTTATGGTGACTTAATTCTTTAGTAAAGAAACTATTTTTTTTCTTTTTTATATTCTAAACATGTTTATGTACTGATGATTTTGGGTACATTCGGGTTAGTATTTGGTTCTCTCACCGACTGGTTTAGTATGGTTCGGGGTCATGACATAGTTCGAATTATATATATATGTATATAGTTTTGACTAATCTTTTGTATTTGAGACAAGTCTTTACATTTTGGTCAATATTTTGGACTTGTACTCTTATAGTAGCTTTGAACTCTTGTCGACCAGGTCATGGAATGGGGTCTTGTACACTTGTTTATATTTATTGATTTATTCCTCATTTTTGTTGTGTTTTCCTTAATATATTACTTTTACATTCTCATTGGTTGTTGATTCATCCCAATATGGTTGCTACTTGTCATTTTTGGATATGAGTTGGTTTACCTACTGGTATATTATTATAAGTGTCATCAAGACTCAAGTTTTTAGATCGTGATAGATAGGTGTAGTTCTTGTCCCAATCAGAAATTATACTCTTAGAATTTTGAAATTCTAGGTTGTTTTGTAGAAACATGCATGATGACGTTATCGGCCATTGTTTGTCTTTCTTGTATCTCTTATGTTATGGATATTGTGGCGGTCTTGTCTTCCCCCAGAATGACTGATATGATTATGTTATAAGATGATTTTGAGTTAGTTGAAATCATCAACAACACCTTGAGTACAGTATTCTCGTCCTTAGTTATGTTGGATTATTCTTTATTTATCTGTTGTTGTGATGTTTTTGGTGTACGTCCTATGTATAGCATTTGTATGACTTCTTTTGTTTTTCTATTTAAACACACTAGAGGACAGTTGGACAGAAGACAATCTAAAATTTTATGTGGGCATGTGCTTGTGTTTTGTGAAAGTTGATGCAAAGATTGACATAAATATATCTTTATAGCAACTTAATTATGATAGATTTTATAGAGTTGAATGAAGATAGATACAAATGGGTAGATACCTATTTTTACACAAACAAATACATATTTGATACATGATTCTTGAAGTTTGGGCTTTTCATTTTAATTTGTTTGTTTGTTCAATTTACTTTACATTCCCTCTAGGAATTACAAAGAATTAGCGAACACCATTACCTCGTATTAATAAAATTTGCGATGAATATATATATATATATATATATAAAAAAAAGAATTTCATATCAAAAAGAAGTTAACACATTTGTAACGTTATCTGTTGTTTTCTCTTTTCATAATGCTATAACATACAAGAAAATGCAAAACCAAAAGAAGGTCATCAGAAAGTCTTCCAAAATGATTCTTCTGGAAAATCATCTACTTGAGTCGGAAGAAGTTCCTCTATCTTGCCCAACCCTATAGAAATTTACTTATGGGGTTGTGATCTCATCATGAACCTGCCTAATATAGATGAAGGGAAGGCCATATGATAGAAGTCAGAGCGACATAAAAAAGGCACGTCAAAAGAAAATCATCATTAAGCATAGAACCATGATGTAATTTGAATGGGAAATTCCAAAGAGAGAAATTAAGCCACAGCAAAAAAATGTGAAATTCAGCTACGACAAGAAAAACTCATGTGTTGTTTTTCACATTTTCTTTTGGTACCTTGATTTCATTATCTTTGAAATTTTCCATTGAAATTGAATCAATAATTTTATTCTTGACGATGATTTTCTTTTGACATGACTATTTTATGTTGCTCTGCCTTCTCTCTTATGGTCTTCCCCACATCCATATTAGATGGATTCATGATGAGATTGCTACCGTAGAAGTAAATTCCTGTGGAGTTGGTCTCGACAAAGGATCTTCCTCCAACCTAAACAAACGAGTTTCCAGTAGAATTTTTTTTGGGTGACTTTATGATGACCTTCTTTTGGTGATGCATTTTCTTGGAAGTTAAGACATTACGATAAGAGAAAACAACAAAGAGCGTTACAAATCTGATAACTTCTATATGTATAAATAGTCATAGAACATTTTATAATACGAGATAATGTTATACCATCATTCTTTATAGGTTTCTAGAGGGAATGCAAATAGTAAATGAAACTCACAATCAAATTAAAAACAAAATACCTGAATTCAACATTCACGTATCATATATATCTATTTGTATAACAACACCTATGTATCCGTATATATCTATCATCGTTCAACTCTAAAAAATATATTCATAATTAAGTTTCTTCAAAGACATATTTATTTCAAGATTTGCCTAAACTATCACAAAGCACAAGCACAAGCTTATATAAATTTTTATTTCTACTTCGGCTCCTCTAGTATATATAAACAGAAAAATAAATATGTCATAAATTCATCAAAGAAAGTTTAAAGATTGCTTAAAACCTCAATTTAGACCTTAATCATAAGAATCTAGATATATATAATAATTGTGTCTAGAAACTCACATGTCACATAGATATATCACATCAAAAAGTGCAATTGGATAGCGAAGAAAAATGAAAAAGATAAATTAGAACAGAAGTGAGCACAAAAATGAAGAAACTGACCAATAATTGTTACATGTTTTTAGAATCTTTGATAGCTAGGAAGTTGTCTGTTTGAGTATTATATAGAGAGAGTGTGAGGACATGTGTTGGATTGAAATTTGCATGTCATGCAGGTGGCAGTGGCGATACAAACATGAAATAAAACGGCCGCAACAGTGAAGTTTTGTCTGTTATTGATATTTACTTAAATTTATTTATTAGGCATTTCTTTGTTTAGAAATTGTGAATGAAGGGAGCAATAAATTAAAAGGATTATGTTCATGTAAAAAAAAAATAGCAATATGTTCTATTATTTCTAGTAAAGTTGGAGTTAAACATAGGGTTATGTTGAATTATAAATTTTGTTAAAAATATTTTGAATAATGTTTATGCTTAAATATAATACTTGAATACAAATAAATTGATTTTTCTAAATATGGATGGATGTGTTGGACAAGTGAAAATTTCTAGAGTGATTGAAAATCTCCATGTCAAGAACCAAAATTGATATGATGAAACTTTTCATTTCCCAGCAAGAAAAGTCAACCTCAACCTAAAACCACAAAAGAAATGTGAAAAGTAAATCAAGAATAACATAAAAGCGGAAAGCTTATTCATTCAATTATAGCTCCAAAACCATGTTGTGATGTGTAAAAGACTAATGCATAAAATGCGAAATTGAAATATAAATAAAAGTCTCAATGTCTTTGCTTCTAGAATAGAACAAAGCATAAAATAAGTCCAAGAGAATCCACCGGGATGAGAGACAACTACCTCTCAATTTCCTTCAAAACCCTCAAAAAATAAACATAGAGCAATCACACGGTATCATGCTTGAAACCTACAAAAGTGTAGAAGCAAGGAGTGAGTACCAACCAACACGGTATTCAATAAGGAACCAAGTAAACAAGGTAAAACAACCTAGAAAACGAATACTCCTTTGATCCTAACCTAACCTTCTCAAGCTACAACCTGTATAGAAACCAGCACAACCTAAAAGTTCACAATACACAACTCACAAGTTCTCATATTCATAATCCAATAGTAACATTCAAAATGTCATCAAGTATCCAATATGAATATAACAAGTTTCAAGTAAATCAATCACAATTATATAGTTCATCAAAGCACATTAATAAAGTACAAGGAACATAATATTTCAAGATTTTTCACGCACAATGTCAATCACAATTCATGGGAACCATTCATAGTTCATGAACTCACCAGTAATGACCTCGACATCCATATCCCTCACCGGAAATGAATTCGGCATCAATATAACATGCGAGAAATAACTTTGGCATCAATAACCCTAGTTAGAAATGACCTCGACATCAATTACCGCCACATGTCTCATCACCGTTCATAAAAATCAATTGAAATGAGCAATCTCACACCACAAGAAGAGATAATATTTCATTTCCATAAAAATGCCATTAAAGCATTTCATCAATGAACACTTTAGGGCTCAAATCAAGACAAATTCACAAGTATCATGATCAACACGTTGCCTTTTATTTAATCCCCTCTTTATTCATTAATATTAAACAAGTGGAACAATGAACCATTCACCTCATTCCCATTACACCCCAACACACATAATGAAGGGAAATACACGAATCAACTAGATTTACAAAGTTTACGAAATCACTTGTCTTAATTTAATCAACACCAAATCAAGGCTTGGTCTTCCACATTAGAAAAATATCCAATGCCGCAAAATCTAGTTCAATGAAGCAATCACAATAAGATTTATGAAATAACAACTGCAGATTCATACATTTTGAAAACTAGATCAATCAACTTAACACCCCAATTGGGAAAATAAGGTTTGAGTCCAAAAGTCATCAAAACATTACTAAAGGCATTTGGAAGTCATTGGTAAAAATCATTTATGAAAAGGAGTTAAAATCAATTCCCAACCAACATTTTACTTTAGAACTCGAGTTCTTGAAAAACCTTGCCATCTCCTAATCAAAATTCCAAACTTTGATGTGAAAATCAATAAATAGATAAAGGTAATTGAAGTAAATATTAGGGTCATAAAAGCTTACCCAAATGAATTAGCACAAGAAATTTCTTCAAAATTGCCTCCAAGTGCTTTACAAAGCTCAAAATTGGAAAAATGGCTAAGACCCCAAAAATGGAAGGTCTAAAACCCCCTCAGATGTCGCAATATTGACCAATGGTTCGTAAAAGTGATCCCCCGATAAAATTTGACCCTCTCTATCACAAACAAACTTTCGCTAAAGAGAAGGTTGTGATTGCAACACACCCTATCATGATCGCAAAGGTCAAGGGTACAGACCTCTCGTGAATGTTACCGATTCATCGCTAAATCGAGTTGTCCATCGCTAAAGCGAAGCACACAAACACCAGAAAATATCAGCTAACTCTCACATCATCAAAAGGACCCTCGTAATTCATTCATAATCCCATTCACACAATCAATATATGCAAATCGACTATAATCTACATTCGAGACTCAATGGAACTGTTGTATTACGAATCCCAGTTCTTTTTGACCTGAAATCCATGAAAGTTACAATAAATGAACATAACACTTAAAAAGGCTAATACAAGATCGTGACCTCTAAAAATTTAACCAAGACCTTACCTAGGTCTAAAATTATCCCCTGAATCCAACAAAATTCTTAAAATTATGATCCGAGCATTAAAACCCCAAATGTTTACCAAATTTAATCTAAAGTATAAATTCAATAATTTTCCAACGTAGGACCTTAAATTCTCAAAAGACTTCAAATCTATAACCGACAACTCTCTTGAACAAATTTTCATTTCTGGGGCTAATGAAATTGATGGAATTCCATTCCAACACTATAAACTCTAAAAGACATTGAAATCCACTTTTTAGCAATTTTAGCCTTTCAAAATACAAAAATTGTCAAAATTTTAAACTTTTAACTCAAAACATGAAACAAATTTCAAAAAACATTAGAAAATTACTCAGGGCCAATATCGAGATGGGAACAATGGTAATATTATGAAAATTTTCAAAATGACCTTCTGGTCATTACATTATCCACAACAAAAAACAATGTTCCTCGTCAAACATAAAGTAAGTAAAAGTACATGAAGCCTCGAAAAGTTGAAGTCATCTGCCACACGTGAAAGACAATGTCTCCCTAAGTCGCCTTACAAATAGAACGGTGCTTTAGTTGTGCCTTAACTAAATCAATCTCCTTAGTCCTAAACTTTCGAACCTACCTATGCCAGATGGCTATAGCTTCTTCCTCAAAAGATAAGTATGAACCCAATAAAAATAAATCAAGAGAAACAACATAGGACTCATATAGCACGTACTTTAGAAGCATTGAGACATGAAACATAGGATGCACAACTAACAAGCTAGGTGGCATGGAAAAATTATAGGCAAACTCTCCCACTCCGCTAAAAATCTCAAAAGGTCCAATGAATCTAGTGCTAAGCTTGCCTTTCTTTCTGATACACATCACACCCTTCATGGGTGACACACATAGCCAAACATGATCACCCTCCATAAACACAATGGCTCGAACTCTCTGGTTCGCACAACTCTTCTGCCGACTCTAGGCTGTCCATAGTCTGCCCTGAATAATACAAACTTGCTCCATAGCATTTCTAAGCAGGTTTGTATCCAAACGTTATATCTTAGTTGAATCAAACACATCGATCAGAAATCTATACCTTCTTCCATACAATGCCTCAAATGAGGCCATCTTAATACTAGAATGATAAATTTTATTGTAGGAAAACTCTTTCCGGGGCCAATAATTATTCCACCTAGAACAAAAACCAATTACACAAGCCCGACGAATATTTTTCAACACTTGAATCATCTACTCGAACTAACCATATGTCTGAAGGTTGAGGGTTGTACTCACATCTAATCGAGTATCGAAACCACGTTATAAAGCCTTCCATAAATGGGTTGTGAACAAAAACCCTTGATTAGGGATAATAGAAATAAGAACTCCATGTAATCTCATAATATGACTAAAATATAAAGTTTGGCTAACTTCTCATGAGTAATCTTTACATGAACAGGGATAAAATGAGCGAAATTGGCGTGCCTATCAAAAACCATCCAAATTGATTCACAACCACCCACGGTGGTAGGTAGATAAATAACAAAGTCCATAGTTATCCATTTCCACTTCCAAGTAGGAAAAGGCTCTTCTGAGATATACCTCTGGGCCGCTGGTGCTCAAACATGACATGTTGGCAAGTCAAGCACCTTGAAACAAAATCCGTAATATCCCACTCTATATCACATAACATGTAGTGATGGCTCCGGTCATGACATCTTCGCTGCTCCTGGATGAATAAAATATCTAGAAAAATGGGATTCATCAAGAACCAATCTAATAAAGTCACTCGTCTTGGGAACAAAAAGTCAACCTCTCATCCTCAAGGCACCATCAAAATCAAGGATAACCTCTTTAGCTTCCCGTCTAAAAACATTGTGTTAAATGAGACACAACTTCTAATCATCAAACTAGTTCTCATTAATGTTCTAAATCAAGGAAGAACGGGCCACTATAATAGCAATAAAACCTAAGGCTCCTCAAAAATTTGCAATCGGATAAGACTATTGGCTAACCTCTAAACATCTCTAGCAAATAGTCTCTCTTTGACACTGATAGCGGCAAGACTCTCCATAATTAAAGTCTTCATACTCAAGGCATCGACCACCACATTGACCTATCTTGGGTAATATGAAATGGTAATATCATATTCCTTCAGTAGCTCAAGCCACTTACGCTACCTCAAGTTCAGATCCCTCTGATTAAAGATGTACTTAAGACTTCTATGGTCAATAAAGACCTCACAATGTACTACATATAAATAATTCCGCATAGCTTAAGAACAAACGCTACAACAGCCAACTTTTAATCATAAGGAGGGTAGTTCTTCTCATGGTTCTTCAACTGTGTAGAAGCATAGGTGATTATTTCCCCCATCATCATCAAAACAACACCCAACTCGACTCCAGAAAAATAACAATAAAAGGTAAAGTCTACACCTTTCTTGGTTATAGTCAAAGTAGAAACTGAAGTCAACAAGTCATTGAGCTTTTGAAAGTTGTCCGCACAGTTATCATACTAATAGAAGCTCACATTCTCTTTAGTCGAAGGAGATGTGTTACTGGAGAAAATCTGAACAAACTGCCTATGATAACCTACTACACCCATAAAACTCTAAATCTTGGTAACTGAAAAATGCCCGGTAGAACCTCAAACTATCTTAATCTTGGCTAGAACCACCTGAATACCTTCATTGGACATCACATGTCCCAAAATGCAAATGAATCAAGTAAAAACTCACACTTCAAGACTTTGCATATAACTTCTATTCCCTCAATATCGAGATTACAATTATCAAATGTCAATCATTATCCTCCTCAGTCTTGGATTATAACAAGATGTCATCAATGAAGACTATCACAAAATAATCCAAATAAGGTCGGAACATCCTGTTCATTAACTCCACAAAAACTGCAAGGGTATTAGTCAAGCCTAAAGACATTACAAGAAACTCGTAGTGCCCATATCGAGTCTTGAAAGATGTCTTAGGGATATCTGATGCCTTAATAATTAGGTGATAATAGACGTACCTCAAATCAATCTTAAGCAATAAATATATCCACTGAAGCGGATCAAATAAGTCATCAATAATAGGAAGAGGATATTTGTTCTTCACTGTCACTTAGTTAAACTACAATAAACATCCTCATGGTACCATCATTTTTCCTAAATAACAAAACAGGAGCACCCTATGAAAAAACACTAGTGTGAATGAATCCGTTGTTCAATAATTCCTGCAACTGATCCTTCAATTCTTTTAACTCTAATGAAGCCATGAAATAAAGAGGAATATAGAAGGGATCAGTGACCGGCATCATGTCAATAGCAAAATCAATATCCCTATCAAAAGGAAAACCAGGAAGATCATTAGGAAAGAGATAAAAAAAACTCTTGAACCATAGGCATAAAATCTATGGGATATGGTTCAACACTAGTACTATAACAAATGAAGGCAAAATAGAAACAACACCTTCTATAAACAAATATTTGATATCAAACGAATGAGACAACCTTGCTAAAATAACAACCACTAACTCCCATCCACTTAACTCGCAAGACACCCGACATAACTAAGACAAAGTCTTTACATAACAATGAAGAATAGCATAATCGAGGGAAAGCCAATCTATATTGTCACGCTTCGAGGCTACCCCTTGACGTAAACACGAGACCTAGAATCACGATTGACCCCAAGCTAAACCTGAGCTGACATATCATAAACATATTGTTTATGGTCAAGGCTCTCGAAATTATGTACGATGACTCGTGTCAGGCTTAGAAGGTATTGGATCATTTTCTCAAGCCGAGACAATAGACGACGTTTATATAGCTGCTATGTCAGTACAAATAGAAAATTTGACAGAAGCACTGCAAGAGTCGGAGCGAAAAAGAGTAGCTGAACAAGAAAGCTTGAGTGCGACAGTTCAGCAAATCAAAGAACAAGTCTTCAACCTCGCTCGTCGACCTACATTTACATCATCTCCTGCCGAGGGCACTGACGACGACAGTGAGGAGGATAATGATTATATAGATTGTACTCCTTGATTATCTTCTATTGCTTTAGTTTTTGAACTATTTTTTTATTTTGGAAACAATTTTTGAATGACTTTATAAGTTTTTGTATTGTTATTTAGATATTTTTGAAGATTGATTTAAATTTGTTGTTTAATATCTTTTGGGATGTTTAGAATGTATTTTGTTTGATTGGGATGGTTAAAATTGAATTGAATGGGTTTATATTTACAGGTAGGCAACAGAAACTGGCGTCAAAAAAATGAAGAAAAAAGTGACGGACAAGGTGGTTTTGTCCGTCTCTTTTTTTCATAATTTTTTTCAAATAAATCCACAAAAGCGACATACAGGGTCCTTTAGTCCGTCGCTTTTCTGGGTTTTTCAAAAAATTAATATCCAGAAAAGCGATGGACATGGTCCTTTAGTCTGTCGCTTTTCTGGGAGTTTCAAAATTTAAATTTCCAGAAAAGCGACGAACTGCGTTACTTTTTGGAAATTAAAAAAAATAATCCGTTGCTTTTTAAATGTTTTTTTTTTGCAAAATTTAGAAAGCGATGCAGTCCATCGCTTTTTCCGACGTTGTTTGTTCTTTTTTGAAAAGCAACGAACATGACTGCGTCGCTTTTTTGTCGAATTTGACCAAAAAAGCGACGCTGTCCATCGCTTTTGGCCGTCTTTTTTCGGTAGTTTTTTAGTACTGTCTTCTCTACAGTTATTTTAACTTTTCTTGAATTTTTTGAGTAAATCATTTGAATTTTTTAATTTCCATAAGGTATATTAAGAGGGGGGAGGAGGAATTCGAAGAAGATAATGTTATATGGTGATGGTTCTTTTCAAAAGTTATTTCTTAAATATAATGGTGAAGAGGAAACAATGAGTAGTGAAGGGCTGGAAATGGAGAATAAGAATGAAGAAGTGGGGGAGGGGGAATATAAGTAGGTCGACATTTTATTTTTTTATTTTAGAATAAATTTTTAATTAATAAAGTAGTGGAAATTAATTTTAAAAAGTGCTAAAGAAAATATAGTGAGTAACCAAAAAGAAATAAATAAAATTGATGACGTGGTGCTGAGATGGATAAATTGTGGAACTTACATGGCTTTGATGTGTAGGTGAGAGTGGTATTATAATCCAGGGTGATATTTAATTCACTTTAAATTTGTTAAGGGAGGTATTTATATGCCCGTGTAGTTAAAGTGCTAAACTAAGTTTTGCTGCAGAGTTTAGGGCGATTTGTTGTATTTTTTTTTCAATTATGGAGTTAATACTTAGATGTATGGTTTGCTAAAGAAATAGTTCAAAAGGGAGAAAAATTTGTAAATTTTTGCAACAATGCAGAACTAGCCATTTTTGCAAATTTTGGTTTTTTTTAAAAAAAATATTATTAATTTTTATTTCTCTTAAATAAATATGTAATAATGGTTATTTAAGCAAAAATGTAAATTCTGCTGTGTTTTTGTTAATTTTTTAAATATTAGATAATTTTAATATATTTTTTGCAATTTTCTTTTTAAAGGGAGCAATGTGATTAATTTTGTTAGCTTGAAAGTTTTATAAGTTTTGTCATTTCTCGCGTTGTATCAACTTATTTTTTGAAAGAAATTAATTAAAATGAATTTCTTTCACTTCCTTTTTAATTTTTTTCAAAGAAGGTCGGTTATTATTTTGAAAAATGAAGAGAGCATAATACTTATGTTTAAGAAGTTGTATATTTTCTTTAATTTTTTTTTGATAAAAATATGTATTTATTCTTTCTTCTATTTTCTTAAATTCGTCTTATAGAACGATTGTAAATTTTAAAGTAAATAAGGAATGATTAATTTCCTTTTAAACAAATATGAAAAAAAAAATCCTTTTATGTTTATATTTTACAACAAGTTTATTGATTCTGTAATTTATTTTTTGATTTTTTAAAATTATGTACCACCATGTGTTCAATTATGATCCTTAGTGTTTATTTTTTTTCTTTTAAAAATGACGAGGTCTTGTGTGGTACACCCCTAAGCTATGACATTTCACAAATCTATGTTTGTTAAATCAGTGACTAACATAAATTTGTCTTATCCAAAATTATTTTTAGCAAGACATGAGTCAATAAAGTGATAGTACTGAAACCATGAGAATCTGGGGGAGGGGGGTGCCTCATACCTTCCCTCGGTCAACATAATTCCTTATCGGATATCTTGTCTCTTTAATTTTATTTTTCAAAACCGTTAGATTCGAAAAAGAAAAGTTCTGACAGATGCAGCCGCTTAAGAGGACGTGGAACTGCTTAAGCAGTAGCCGCTCTAGAGGCTAGGATGTCTCTTAAGCAAGGCTCACCAGCTATAGGTAGTCGCATTAGTGGCCCTGGCCTCACTTAAGCGGCCAGGGAGCTTCTTTAGCTTATCAGCTAGTTAGGCTTAGCCGCTTTAGAAATAGGTGGAAAACTTTAGTGAGACAACTTAGGCCGCCTAAGTGAACGCTTTTGAGACACTAGTTGGTAGTCATATCTATTTGTAGGCTCATTTTTCATAAGTCCTTGTTCATATAATTCTCTTTAAGAACTCAAAATTCTGGTGGAGTTTCTTGTTGTTGCTTGGAGTTGTTGAGGGTGGTTGTGGGATTGTTATAGGATAGTTAATTGTGCACTTTAACCTATCAATTACCCTTCTTCTCCTCTATTTTAGCTTTAATTGTGACATCTAGTTCTTCTTATTGTATGATTTGTTTATTCTATGTCCGGGGCTCGGATTTGCCCATTTTTTGGCACACGCTCCTTGAGTCCAAGGGGATCAATTGACAAAGTCATTTTTAGTATTCCTGGATTGGATCCCATAATTTTGTTTTATACTAAATTTTAGTCTTGCCTTCAATTATCGCAATTAGGGTGTTAAAATATTTGTATTTATGTTGTAACATTTTATCTCATAACATGGAGGTGTTGAAGGCGGTTCATAAAGAAAAAAATCCACCTTAGTGGATTTTGGAGTGCTCACACTCAGTTTGAGGTAGGCTATGACTTAAAGATCTTAGATTAAGCATGTGCTGATAAATTCACATTGTTTAACTAATTTTTGGAAAGGTTTCTAGTATGTACCATGCTTAGTTTGTCGAACACATGCCTTAGCCTTCTTTTTGGGTAATTTCCGAAAATCGAGCATGTCTACCTTTGTTTGCAATTGTATCAAGCCTTGTTTATCTTTATGGTTGATCGTATTGATAATTGTGTCTTGTTCTTTGTATTATCTTATGTGTAGGCTAGTATCTGCCTTAGACTTGTGATTTGGTGTCGAGAGGCCTTAGAAATCCTCTGATGTCACTTTTACCGACTAAGCTCCTTGTAAACTGATATAGCATACTTTGGTTTGATAGTATGAATCGTTAGCTAGGTGACAACTCAGCTCGTGTGACCGTAGATTCATACTTTCCTTATGTTTTGGGCCTAAGGTATCTCTTTTGCGATTTCAGTCCTTGTGGGTCTTCACTGACTTTGAAACTTTTATCTCTATACACTTTATTTGCGCATGAAGAAGAGTGTTTGATTTGGAGGCATTCATAGTCTTCTAGCCACAATATGATGTCATAGAATATCTTCTTTTTGCCATGGTTCGAGGCTTTGGCCCATCTCTATTAGCCTCATTTTTTGTCGAGACGCACTTCTGTTAGTCGTGTTCAAGCTCCGACATGGTGGTTCTATTGAGGTATTTGGGGTTCCTTCAACACAGTTCCAGTCTAGGGTCAGACTGTCACAACCCAAGACTACCCCTAAACGTGACACGGCGTACTCGACCGTGAAGGGGTCTCATACAAGCCTCATAGCATTCTTGAACATAAGAACATAGGAAAATAGAGAAGAATTGAAACTTTCATTTACATTCAAAGATATTTTTCATTAAAAATTAAGCGGAAGACTTTCTAAACTTTGTCTCAAACCATCTAATACTTTGAATACAACATTGCGACTTAGCCCATACAAAATCTTTAACATAAACTAGAAGACATAAAGGGAACAAAGAGGATTTTGTCCTTGAAACTATGAGGACTCACCAAGTCTTCATCTCCAAGCTCCTTAGAAACCTATTCTTCAAGTAAGGAACACGAAATCTGCGCAACCCTACACTTTGGTAAAAATGGAGAAATATGGGTTAGCACAATTAAGTAGTAAGTATGGAAGCCATGCAAAAACCATGCTTAAAACGGACATTTCATTTGAAAGTCATGCTTGTATGCCATTTTGATAAAACTTCATGAACATAAGCATAAGAGGCATAATATTCAAACATAACCCACTTACAAGTAATTTAACCGCATTAGAACATAATCAAACATGTAAACCATTACCTTCACATTATGCCTTCACCTCAAGTAATCCTCAAGCTATACCTTGTGCTATGTATGGATAGCGTCCCATACCACCATCCACACTAAAGAACTACCTTAAGGTCACCAAAATTGAACTTACCATTCAACCTTTTCATCTTCATACAATACTCATACTTAAGAGACATAAACATTACCTAAGTCATATCATCACATAAGGACCATCATCTAAGGCAACCCTAAGTCATACTTGTGCAATGTATGGGTAGAATCCCATACTACTACTCACACCAAGAACTCCTTTGAAGCCACCATAGACAAGGCACATTCATACTCAATACATCATGACAAGGAAGCAACTCATAATACAATCCAAGTATAGCATGCATCATTACATTTAAGCATATGAGAGTCAACATTCTTCATTAGCTTCATTTAGAGGATTTTCATACATTAGACATTATATCATTATTCTCATTAACTTTATCATAAGAGGACATTCATACATTAGCCATTAAGACTTTGAGAACTCACTATGACCCTCTCAAAGCCTACTCGTGCAATGCATGGATGGCACCCCATACTACCACCCACACTCCATAGAACTCATCAAGAAACCATAATTCACATCTCACATGATGGGAATAGGCATTAACTGACATAAACGATGAGAGCAAAATCATGGAATCCGGTGTCATATGATCCCACACCGTAAAAAGGTGTTCTACTTGCCTAAGGTAGAACTAGTAACATTTTAGCTTGGATGAAATTCACTAGCTAATATCCTATGTGGGCACATTGTTATGGGATATGAAAGATGTTCATTGAAATCCGGCATAACCTAGGGAGAACCTCCATCTAACCATATCCTCTCGGTGCTTAGCCTCCATTCCCATAAAGTATTTCATTTTCATAAACATTATTGTACTTGATAGGGCCACCAACATTAGGCCTACCGACCCAAGGTATATTACACAAGAAAGGGCCACCCCATTAGGTCTATCGATTAGAAGTACATTAATGATAGCTCATTGCCTTTTCAAGAAGGGCCACGAACATTAGGTCTACCAATACAAGGTTCATCATTTCAGACAACGAAGAGTCACCACCATTTGGTCTACCGATTCAAGGTTTACATCACATTAGTTCCTAGACTCCTCATGAAGGGCCACCACCATTAGGTCTACCGATCCAAGGTTTAGCCTAGAATACTTTATCATTCATTCATTCATGAAAGGCTACCAACATTAGGTCTACCGATTCAAGACATTAAGAGATTAAGACAATATACATTTATTAGATAAGAAGAGGATGCCTAAGCCTACCAATTCAAGAATAACATGACATTATAGAACCCTTCACATTCTATCGTCATCATTCATGAGTGTTAATTGAGAATACACTATCAACAATAACACAATTACATTCTAAACATGTTCATTATACATTCACTGAAATCACACACATCTAATTTGCATCATGATCATATATAGATCCTTCATATATAGAGGTACAAGGAAGATATCCGTCAATTCAATACCACAATATACATAGTAAGTAAACACCTCCACCTTTCAAGTGGATCAATAGATCAAGCACAATTCTACTTCAATATGTAATTGGATCATAACTTGCCCTTCAAGGCTCATGGATCACATTCACCCACAAACCTTAGATCAATACAATTTGGCAAGAGCAATAACATAATTTCAACATTCTATATCCATATACACATAAACAACCCACATACTTCATAATCAACCAAATCCAAATCGCAAATCACAATTTAGGAATTTGGGGAAAAACATGGGTTCTAGGATGAAATCATATTAATTCATATTTAAATCCACAATTAATTCATAATTCAATGCAATAATGCCTTTGAAAATCGTTAAGAATCGAACCCATGCTAAGATTGAAAACTAGGGTTTTTGGGTAAACATTGGAGATTTGAAATGACTTTTGAAATTGGTTCCTTGAAAGATAATAAGTCAAGGATGAAGACCACCATACCGTTTATGGAAGAATCCCATGAAAATCCCTTGAAAAACTTGAAGTCTTGACCTTGGAAGCTTGAAATCTTCACCTCCAATGGAGGTTTCTAGAGAGAGAACTTTTGAGAAGAGAAGTGGGTTTTATTTTGTGATTTTGAATAATGAGTTGAAAAATAGAGTTTAATACTTTTAATACTCCTAAAATACTTTAATTAACCTAAATTAACCATCCCCGCAACTTAACTCAACTTAAAATGATTTTACCAAAAGACCCTCACCTTGGCCGAACCAAACCAGCAACAAAGGTGGGGACTCACGACACCAAACAACGGACCATGGTCTGGTTCACACCCCGTCCTTGTCAAGTGTGGTTTGGGGCTGTGGCTTGGTTTTGGGGGCCATGACCTACGGAGGGCATCCACGGAGCGTGGATGGACCTACGGGGCGTGATCCCCTTCCCTAGGTAACCATGTTTTGGCAACTATTCTCTATTTGGGGCAGCCTTGGGTTTAGGCTAAGGGTCCTCCTCAAGGACCCTAGGGTGGTCCTTGGGGATTCGTACCTTGACATTTAACCGCCAACCCCTTCAACCATAGCTCTGGACAACATTATACACCCTGAAACCTCACATCAACTCAAATACACACATGCTAGGCTCTAGTTTCACTTATTCATTTTACGGGTCGTTACATTATCCCCCACTTAGGAACATTCGTCCTCTAATGACACTTTTAAACACATTAAGGGATTAACGACTCAACACTAGCAGCCCATCATCCATGCAACATTATAACCAATGAACAAAACTAGGAGGAAACATCAACTCCACATCAAAAAGCTCAATGCAATGCAAGAAAGTAGGAACTACATCTACAAACTCATTATGCATCATAACTTTAACATTTCTAATTACATTGGAGGAATTACCTTCTCAAACTCATATCATGCTCGTCATGAAATCATTAAGCACATTATGCAATTGCACTCAAAAATACATTTAGGCATATTCAATATTTATCCTCATGAAGCATATAGACAACTCATACTAAATGCACATTAACATGAGGAACATAATTAATGAAAACTCTTTTTCTCATATAAATAAGAATTCAACTAGAACATGCATAACATAAGG
This sequence comes from Solanum tuberosum, assembly GCF_000226075.1. Lineage (NCBI taxonomy): Eukaryota > Viridiplantae > Streptophyta > Magnoliopsida > Solanales > Solanaceae > Solanum > Solanum tuberosum. The sequence continues at coordinate 1,635,155 of NW_006238941.1, read as the reverse complement.
AGACCCTGAAAACACATATTCATACATGATTACAAAACATGAAACAAGACAAAAAGGAACTCTTTGTCTTAGGCATAAATAGGCATAGAAAGAAAGAGATAAGGATATCATAACTCTCAACAGCCATACTATTCAACATACTATCCCCCACATAGGTGTAAGCCTATACAAACTCTTTACAACATCACTTCTTTCAATTCTATGGCCGGAGCAAGTCATCACTAAACCTCCACCCTCATCACACAAGATGATTCTAAAACACCACATTTCATCAACTCTTGCAACATACCTCAAAACTCATCATAACTAAGTCAGATTCTACCAACAACACACATAAGCATAAAGCAACCAATTCATACTAAAGTCAACATCACAATCTATCAAGTCACATAGCGATAATTGGCATCACAACCAACCTTCCTCCCTCACACTATCTAGCATACTCCTTTGAAGTAGTCATACCCTAAAGACCATCGAATAAGGAATAAGAGAGATACATTATAGAGTTAAACTCTATGACACGAATTGAAGAATGAAGAAGTGAGACTTTCTTAACACCCAATAGCCTCTTATTCATAATGTGGTGCGCTTCACATTATGAACAAGACTCTATTAGATGTGGTTTGAGAAATCCTAACACCATTTAAAAATCTTGTGCTCTGATACCATATTTTTCACGACCCAAGGCTACCCCCTAGACGTGACACCGCGTACTCGACCCCAAAGGGTCTCATACAATCCTCATAGCATTCTTGAACATAAGAACATAGGAAAATAGAGAATAATAAAAACTTTCCTTTACAATCGAAGACATTTTTCATTAAAAAACAAGCGGAAGACTTTCTAGACTGTCTCAAACCATCTAATACTTTGAATACAACATTGGGACTTAGCCCTTACAAAAACTTTAACATAAACTAAAATACATAAAGGAAACATAGTGGATTTTGTCTTCGAAACTATGAGGACTCACCAAGTCTTCATCTCTAAGCTCCTTAGAAACCTATTCTCAAGTAAAGAACACCAAATCTCCACAACCCTACACTTTGGTAAAAATGGAGAAATATGGGTTGGCACAATTAAGTAGTAAGTATGGAAGCCATGCAAAAACCATGCTTAAAACAAACATTTTATTTGGAAGTCATGCTTGTATGCCATTTTGATAAAACTTCATGAACATAAGCATAAGAGGGATAATATTCAAAAATAACCAACGTACAAGTCATTTAACCACATTACAACATAATCAAACATGTAAAACATTACTATACCTTGTGCAATGTATGGATAACATCCCATAGCACCATCCACGCTAAAGTACCACATTAAGGTCACCAAAAGAGAACTTACCATTCAACCTTTTCATATTCATAAAATACTCATACATAAGAGACATAAACATTACCAAAGTCATATCATCACATAAGGACCATCATCTAAGGCAACCCTAAGTCATACTTGTGCAATGTATGAGTAGCATCCCATACTACTACCACACTAAGTACTCTTTTGAAGCCACCAGAGACAAGGCACATTAATACTCAATACCTCATGACAAGGAACTAACTCATAATACAATCCAAGTATAGCATGCATCATTACATTTAAGCATATAAGGGTCAACATTCTTCATTACCTTCATTTAGAGGACTTTCATACATTAGACATTAGATCATCATTCTCATTAACTTTATCATAAGAGGACATTCATACATTAGCCATTAAGACTTTGAGAACTCACTATGACCCTCTCAAAGCCTACTCGTGCAATGCATGGATAGCATCCCCAACCACCAACCACACTTCATAGAACTCATCAAGAAACCATAATGCACATCTCACATGATGGTAATACTCATTAACCGACATAGACCATGAGAGCTAAATATAAATTCAGTGTCATATGACCCCACACCGTAAAAAGGTGTTCTCCTTGCCTAAGGTAGAACTACTAACATTTTAACTTGGATGAAATCCACAAGCTAATATCCTATCTGGGCACATTGTTATGGGATATGAAAGATGTTCATTGAAATTCGGCCTAATGTAGGGAGAACCTCCATCTAATCATATCCTTTAGGTGCTTAGCCTCCATTCACAAAGAGTATTACATTTTCATCAACATTATTGTACTAGAGAGGGCCACCAACATTAGGCCTACCGACCCAAGGTACATTACACAAGAAAGGGGAACCTACACTAGTTCTACCGATTCAAAGTACATTAAGGATAGCTCATTGACTTTTCAAGAAGGGCTACTAACATTAGATGTACCGATACAAGGTTTATCATTTAACACAAGGAAGAGCCACAAGAATTAGGTATACCGATCCAAGGTTTACATCACATTAGTTCCTAGACTCCTCAAAATGGGCCACCACCATTAGGTCTACCAATCAAAGGTTTAGCCTTGAATACTTTATCATTCGTTCATTCACGAAAGGCTACCAACATTAGGTCTACCATGAGAACCAACATGTAACCCGTGCTTACTATGCATATAACTATGACAATCTTGTAAAAAGTTCACATAGGATGCAGCGATACGAACCAGCATAAGTAGACCCAAAACTAATATACAAGACTTGGCCATTGAGGCCACAACTTGTTAAGACGTAACTGAACCATATACATAAGTCTACAAAGCCTCTAAAAGATAGAAAACCTTAGAGTAGGTCAGGACAGACGCCGCCTTACTCTTAACTAAGATACAATACCAAAATGAATCTATTAAGGACTCAGTAAAGCTCTGAATCAATCTGGAGCTCACCAAAAGTAGCTGAGTGTCGTGTGCTCTTACTGAGGAGGTCTACTAGCTGAAGTACCTGTGCCTACAGCATGAAATGTAGCGTCCCCCGTGAAAGACGTCAGTACGAGAAAATGTACTGAATATGTAAGGCAATAACATGTATAAATAAGAGTTTGAATGAAACCAGGTATCAATATATGTGTGCATAAATCAGAACAGAAGACCACCTTTGTTAACTCTTGTGGAATCATGTATGTTACATTCTTGTTTTTACCTTTCTATGTGTTATGATATTTATAAGGCATGTGATACGAATGACTAGCTGATCAGTTGTAGAAGAGGATGACCCATGCTAGGCATTTTAACCCCTGGGATGCGGTCCTCATAATTACACAATTTGGGATCAGCCCATGCTAGGCTTTCGCCCCTGAGCTGCCACCCTTCTATACTAATTGGGATCAACCCATGCTAGGCTTTCGCCCATGAGCTGCCACCCTTCTATACAAATTGGGATCGGCCCATGCTAGGCTTTCGCCCCTGAGCTGCCACCCTTCTATACTAATTGGGATCAACCCATGCTAGGCTTTCGCCCATGAGCTGCCACCCTTCTATACAAATTGGGATCGGCCCATGCTAGGCTTTCGCCCCTGAGCTGCCACCCTTCTATACTAATTGGGATCAACCCATGCTAGGCTTTCGCCCATGAGCTGCCACCCTTCTATACAAATTGGGATCGGCCCATGCTAGGCTTTCGCCCCTGAGCTGCCACCCTTCTATACTAATTGGGATCAACCCATGCTAGGCTTTCGCCCATGAGCTGCCACCCTTCTATACAAATTGGGATCGGCCCATGCTAGGCTTTCGCCCCTGAGCTGCCACCCTTCTATACTAATTGGGATCAACCCATGCTAGGCTTTCGCCCATGAGCTGCCACCCTTCTATACAAATTGGGATCGGCCCATGCTAGGCTTTCGCCCCTGAGCTGCCACCCTTCTATACTAATTGGGATCAACCCATGCTAGGCTTTCGCCCATGAGCTGCCACCCTTCTATACAAATTGGGATCGGCCCATGCTAGGCTTTCGCCCCTGAGCTGCCACCCTTAATTATACAGATTGCTTTACTTTGATTCTTTAATCTTTGAGATTGCTGTTTTGGTGGTCATAATCATTTTTAATATGTGGGACTATGAACCAATAGTAGAAGACATGAAAATAATACTTCAAGGCTAGGTGAGGTCTAGGGATACTTGGGTCTTGCTAGTGTTATCTTTAGCTCTTCTGTATAATCATCGGGCATATGGAGATCCATTTTAGTTATTTACTTTAAATTTTGCACAAGTGTACCTTCTAAGGTTATGGGATTCCAGTTAGGTTAACGATAGCTACTTTACATACTACTTCAATAATTTTTTCACTCATGAGCTTTTTAGTTAGATTCTCTGTTGTTGCTTTGTTAATATAACCTCTTGTCACTATTTATTTCCTCAGTTTTCATATGTTTTTACTTCCCAAGTTCACTCGGCCTATGATGCCTATTGGTTACGTCCTGTTTTTGTACCCATGTTATACTTTGCATCTATTTTGCTGATGTGGATCTAAGCACCAACTAACAACCATGATTAGAGCATGTTGTGGAGATCTTCAGAGATAGAGGGTATGTTAATGGAATCCTAGTTGTAACGAATTGACCTGATTTATATGGGTAGGTCTATAAGGAAAGAAATTGGGCTATAAAACATTCTTGTTATTCACTTGATTTTTTTGGCTAGGCTAGTCTTAGATGGATTCTAGGCTAGGTGAGGTCTAGGGATATTCGGGATTAGATGGGGTGTAATTTTAAGGTTTGTCTTTTATTTTCTTGTAAACAAGACAGTACGAAGTCCACAGAGACTTTCAAAATAAAATTCAGCTAAGTAGAACTTCCGGAATTGAACTTGGCGTGAATGGTATGTGTTAGAACGTCAAGGGAAGTAATTGTGTTAAAAAAGGAGTTTTTTCTCTGGAGTTGAGGTTTCTGAAGTTGCATCAAGAATGCTATAGTAGATGGGGTGCCACTATAACGGAGTGGGCAGACTGCTATAGCGAGATAAGTTACTGCTGTAGTGGCGCTGCTATTGCAAGATTAGGGCAAATGTAGCGACAAAATCGGGATTTTATGAGGAAAACAACCCAAACTTCCTATTTTCTACAATTTGAATTTTTCAATTGTGTAGGGGCGATTTTGGGCAGTTTTCATCAGTTTTCTTATGGAATTCATCGTTAAAGGTAAGGATTCTACTCCCCAACCTTGTAAATTGATTCTTAAGCCTTAGAATCTAGGTTATTACTATTGAGGAAACGTTTTTACTTGATTCCATGGTGGGAAAGAGCCTTAAGTTGGGGTCGATGATCATATTTCTTTTGAGGTTAGGATTTTTAAATATTTCAGGTATTAATTAATAAGCTAATAGTGATTTATTGTTGTTTATATTGTTTGTTTTAGACTAATAATAAACCAAGGAACTGTGCAGGGGGAAAACCTGTGTTATTTAATGTTTCAAATAGTTTTAATTCGAGGTCTGACTATTGTATATATCTGATTTATGTATTTATGCATGTCGACTAGTTCGAGTATCATTTGTACAATGCATGGTATGAAGACATATGAAATGACATCATATAGGTAATCTCATGCAATGAACTTGTGATTGTGACTTGTGGTTTCCAAATGGTCTCATTCATTGTGCTATGTGATTGTGCATGTTTGTTTCTGATTGTATATTTACTTAGGTACCGCTCTAGTATGCTAACTATGGAAGGCTCGGGTACTATGCCGGTACACTAACTGTGGATGACTCAGGTGTCACGCCTCAAATCCCATTAAGACGGACAGGCACCCGATGCCCTAAAGGCCCGAGAGAACCAACATGTAACCTGTGCTTACTATGCATATAACTATGACAATCTTGTAACAAGTTCACATAGGATGCAGCGATATGAACCAACATTAGTAGACCCAAAACTTATATACAAGACTTGGCCGTTGAGGCCACAACTTGTTAAGACGCAATTGAACCATATACATAAGTCTACAAAGCCTCTAAAATATAGAAAACCTTAGAGTAGTCGGGACATACCCCGCCTTACTCTTAACTACGATACATTACCAAAATGAATCTACTAAGGACTCAGTAAAGCTCGGAATCAATCCGGAGCTCACCAAAAGTAGCTGAGTGTCTTGTGCTCCTACTGAGGAGGTCTACTAGCTGAAGTACCTATGCCTGCAACATGAAATGTAGCGTCCCCCGCAAAGGACGTCAGTACGAGAAAATGTACTGAATATGTAAGGCAATAACATATATAAATAAGAGTTCGGATGAAACCAGGTATAAATATATGTGTGCATAAATCAGAACAGAAGACCACCTTTGTTAACCCTTGTGGAATCATGTACGTTACATTCTTGTTTTTACCTTTCTGTGTGTTATGATCTTTATAAGGCATGTGATACGAATGACCAGCTGATCAGTGGTAGAAAAGGATTACCCATACTAGGCATTTTAACCCCTGGGATGCGGTCCTCATAATTACACAAATTGGGATCGGTCCATGCTAGGCTTTCGCCCCTGAGCTACCACCCTTCTATACCAATTGGGATTGGCCCATGCTAGGCTTTCGTCCCTGAGCTGCCACCCTTAATTATACAGATTGCTTTACTTAGATTCGTTAATCTTTGAGATTATTGTTTTGGTGGTCATAATCATTTTTGATATTTGGGACTATGAACCAATAGTAGAAGACATGAAAATAATATTTTAAGGCAGCAACAATGACATAAGGAGCTATGTAACATCAATGCTTTACTTGTGCGCTTAAATGACAGAATCAACTTCAACTGACTAAGAGGAGCATTCACCAAACTTGCTTTTGCAAATACCATTTCTATACCAGCACATAGGAGGATAATTACACAAGTATAGAATAATGAACATATAATGAAGTAATTCTATACACTAAGGAGAGGGGGAAATATTGTCAGCTATTTGGAGATCGTACGCTGCCACTATGTTTCTTTTACTAGGAATAGAACTTGGGAAATTCCCTTATTGATATTGATTGCAAGTATCAGATTTCATGCCGAAAAATATTGAATCGAATAGCCTTACATACCTTATCCTCTGACCAATACAGCTATCAGGATTCAGCCTCCCATTTTAGGTTTTAATCTACAATATAAGTCATGATAAACTAAAATTAGCAGCCATCACACCGTGAGCCCTGTAAAACAGTAGCTAACATTGACGGATAATAAGTCCATACAACCCTTAAAATAATGTGTATCACCACACCCTCCTTCTCTGCCCAATACATACATTATATATCCTTTTCCAAGATTACCCAAGCTGCACCAACAACAATACACATAAAACAGCCTCAAATATTCTTTATCATACAACCAATTATTGAACTCACCACCCCCTTGAGTTCTTTATGACAACACACCCATAATTCGTCACTCAAACTCATACATAAGGAGGAAGAAAATGGAGCAGTCACCTTACCTCAATTTCTGCAACTTCTCCTTATAACTTGAATTCCTCTAGAACTTCAACTTCCCTTCACACTTAAACTAAAGAAGAAGAGAAAAGTAACTTAATAATTAAGGAAAGTGAGTTGTAGCTTGTGGGAACTTCTGCCTTCTACTTATAATTGAGCATGAATAACATGTTTTCTAGTCTTCCATGGGAGAATTAAGCTAAGCCCATAAGTGTTTTCACTTACCTTTTCTTGCAGAGATGAGGGTTTCTTCAAGAACCCTAGAAGAACTTTAAGGCTGTTGTTTTAATCCTTAAGAGAAAAAGAGAGAGAGAGCTGGAGTTAGTCCTCAATATTATGTGTTAAAAATGAGTGAGAATAGTAGCCAATATATTTTTATATTGAGCTTTCTTCACCTTTAAGAATATCCTCTAGAAAGCTTCATTTTCAGCCACTAATTGGTCAAGTAGGTGATACACCTGCTTATGTACATCAAGCAGCTCAAAAGGTCAAACTAGGTGATGGACCTAGTAATTTTCACTTGGGCTTAAATATATTGGGCCTTGGCAAATTTG
>NW_006238941.1:1564991-1626414 GCF_000226075.1 Solanum tuberosum | reverse complement strand
CATTTTCAGCCACTAATTGGTCAAGTAGGTGATACACCTGCTTATGTACATCAAGCAGCTCAAAAGGTCAAACTAGGTGATGGACCTAGTTGTCACCTGCTAGCTTAGTTAAGTCAAGCAAGCATCTCACTTATTTTATTCCATTTTCTAAATATTAATCCCTTTTGCTTTAACTTAGCACTTAACTTTCAACTTTAAGCTCAATTACCACCTTACTGTCTCTTTAAATACTCCCGTTGGAGTTAACTTGCAGTACACATGCTGAAACGTGCAAGGCATCACATCACCTTCCGAGTTAGTTTAAACCAACGCTACTCATATAAGAAATATGGTCCCTCGCCTATACTATAAGGCTATGTGAAGTATCATAAGAATAGAACAAGAATATGCATAATATGAGCTGTTACATCAGGTACAACGTTGGTATACTAACAACTTGGGTTTATGTGCCATGAAAGGACTAGGAATCTTATTGTGGTTCCATAAGAGGACCCGATATTTGCATTGTGATCACGTGGGACATGTAGTTATGCATTGTTTGACCCAAGTGTGGTTATTTCATGATATGTGATGAATAATATATGTGGTTGATGATTAATGTATGCTATGCATTATTTTGTGTTACAGTCTTGTGGTGACTGTTTACATTTATAACTTAGACTTGTAACGTGATCCTACAAGTACACAATGATTTGTGGACTGATAATGCACCTGTTCTTTTCCTTGTTGAGTACATGACATCTTCTGGTGGCTGATCCGATACATCAGTCGAGCAATGCCTGATTTCGAGTACAAGGGTGAGCTTCGTTGATCAGGCTACAATGGATTCTTTTGCATCTTCTTGTCTATTTGTTTGGACATCGACTTATATATTTCAGCTTATGTTTGTTTTCGGGGTTGCACTCCCAAGATGACTGTGTTAGAGTTTTGCGTATGATGACTTTTCTTTCGTATGGGTATATCCGCATTGAATGTTTTAAAACTATCAGGTTGATTTTATGGTGACTTAATTCTTTAGTAACTAAACTATTTTTTTTCTTTTTTATATTCTAAACTTGTTTTTGTTCTGATGGTTTTGGGTACATTCGGGTTTAGAATTTGGTTCTCTCACCGACTTGTTTAGTGTGGTTCGGGGTCATGACATAGTTCGACTTATATGTAGATGTATATTGTTTTGACTAATCTTCTATATTCAAGAGAAGTCTTTACACTTTGGTCAATATTTTGAACTTGTACTCTTATAGGAGCTTAGAACTCTTGTCGACCAGCTCATGGAATGGGATCTTATACACTTGTTTTTATTTATTGATTTATTCCTCATTTTTATTGTGTTTTCCTTAATATATAACTTTTACATTCTCATTGGTTGTTGATCCATCCCAATATGCTTGCTACTTGTCATTTTGGGATATGAGTTGGCTTACCTACTGGTAGATTATGGTAATTGTCATCATGACTCGAGTTTTTAGATCGTGATAGATAGGTCTAGTTCTCATCCCAATCAGAAACTGTATTCTTAGTAGTCTGAAAATCTAGGTTGTTTTGTAGAAGCATGATGACGTTATCGGCCATTGTTTATTTTTCTTGTATCTCTTATGCTATGGATATTGTGATGGTCTTATCTTCCCGCACAATGACTGATATAATTATGTTATAAGATGTTTTTAAGTTACTTGAAATCATCACCAACACCTTGAGTACATCATTCTCGTCCTTACTTTTGTTGGATTATTCTTTATTTATCTGTTGTTGTGATGCTTTTTGTATACGTCCTATTTATAGCATTTGTATGACTTCTTTTGTTTTTCTATTTAAACACACTAGAGGACAGTTGGAGAGAAGACAATCTAAAATTTTATGTGGGCTTGTGCTTGTGTTTTGTGATAGTTGATGCAAAGATTGACATAAATATGTCTTTACAGAAACTTAATTATGATAAATTTATAGATTTTAACTTAGATAGATACAAATGTGTAGATACCTGTTTTTATACAAATAGATACATATTTGATACATGATTCTTGAAGTTTGGGATTTTAATTTTAATTTGTTTGTTTGTTCAATTTACTTTACATTCACTCTAGGAATTTACAAAGAATTAGCATACACCTTTACCTCGTATTAATAAAATGTTCGATGAATATATATATTTATATATATATAAGAATTTCAAATCATAAAGAAGTTAACACATTTGTAACGTTATCTGTTGTTTTTTCTTTTCATAATGCCATAACATACAAGAAAATGCAAAACCAAAAGAAGGTCATCAGATAGTCTTCCAAAATGATTCTTCTGGAAAATGTCTACTTGAGTCGGAGGAAGTTCCTCTATCTTGCCCAATCCTATAGAAATTTACTTATGGGGTTGTGATCTCATCATGAACCTGCCTAATATAGATAAAGGGAAGGCCATATGATAGAAGTCAGAGCGACATAAAAAAGGCGCATCAAAAGAAAATCATCATTAAGCATAAAACCATGATGTACTTTCAATGGGAAATTCCAAAAAGAGAAATTAAGTGACCGCAAAAAATGTGAAATTAAGCTACCACAAGAAAAACTCATGTGTTGTTTTTCACATTTTCTTTTGGTGCCTTGATTTCATTATATTTGAAATTTTCCATTGAAATTAAATCAATATTTTTATTCTGGACGATGATTTTCTTTTGACATGACTATTTTATGTTGCTCTGCCTTCTCTCTTATGGTCTTCCCCACATCCATATGAGACGGATTCATGATGAGATTGCTACCATAGAAGTAAATTCCTATGGGGTTGGTCTAGACAAAGGAACTTCCTCCAACTCAAACAAACGAGTTTCTAGTAGAATCTTTTTTGGGTGACTTTATGATGACCTTCTTTTGGTGATGCATTTTCTTGGATGTTAAGACATTACAATAACAGAGAACAACAAAGAGCGTTACAAACCTTGTAACTTCTTTATATTAAGAAATAGTTTTTATTTCTATATATATATATATATATAATAGTCATAGAACATTTTATAATACGAGGTAATGTTGTACCATCATTCTTTATAAGTTTCTAGAGGGAATGCAAATAGTAAATGAAACTCACAATCAAATTAAAAACAAAATCCCTGAATTCAAGATTCACGTATCATATATATCTATTTGTATAACAATACATACATATCAGTATATATCTATCATAGTTCAACTGTAAAAAATATATTCATAATTAAGTTTCTTGAAAGACATATTTATTTCAAGATTTGCTTAAACTATCACAAAGCACAAGCACATGCTTCCATAAATTTTTATTTTTGCTCCGGCTCCTCCAATATATATAAACTGAAAAATTAATAAGCCATATATTCATCAAAGAAAGTTTAAAGATTGCTCAAAACCTAAATTTAGACCTTAATCATAAGAATCTAGACATATATAATATTAGTGTCTAGAAACTAACATGTCACGTAGAGATATCACATCAAAAAGTGTAATAGGATAGCGAAGAGAATTGAAAAAGATAAAATTAGATCAGAAGTGAGCACAAGAATGAAGAAATTGACCAAGAATTGTTACGTGTTTTTAGAATCTTTGATAGCTAGGAAGTTATGTTTGTTTGAGTATTATACAGTGAGAGTGTGAGAACATGTGTTGGATTGAAATTTGCATGTCATGCAGGTGGCAGTGGCGATACAAACATGAAATAAAACGGTCGAAACAGTGAAGTTTTGTCTGTTATTGATACTTTCTTAAATTTTCTTTATTAGGCATTTCTTCGTTTAGAAATTGTGAATGAAGGGAGCAAGAAATTAAAAGGATTATGTTCCTATAAAAAAACTAGCAATATGTTCTATTATTTCTACTAGAGTTGGAGTTAAAGATAGAGTTATGTTGAATTATAAATTTTCTTCAAAATATTTTGAATAGTGTTTATGCTTGAAAATAATACTTGAATACAAAAAAATTGATTTGTGTAAATATGGATTGATGTGTTGGACAAGTGAAAATTTCTAAAGTGATTGAAAATCTCCATGTCAAGAACCAAAACGGATGTGATTGCTCTTTTAATTTCCCACCAAGAAAAGTCAACCTCAACCCAAAACCACAAAAGAAATGCGAAAAGTAAATCAAGAATAACATAAAAGCGGAAAGCTTATTCACTGTATTATAGCTCCAAAACCAGGTTGTCACGTGTAAAAGACTAATGCATAAAATGCCAAAATGAAATATAAATACAAGTCTCAATGTCTTTGATTCTAGAATAGAACAAAGCATAAAATAAGACCAAGAAAACACACCGGGGTGTGAGACAACTACCTCTCAATGTCCTTCAAAATCCTGAGAAAATAAACATAGAGCAATCACACGGTATCGTGCTTGAAACCTACAAAAATGTAGAAGCAAAATGTGAGTACCAACCAACACGGTATTCAAAAAGTAACCAAGTAAACAAGGCAAAACAACCTAGAAAACGAGTACTCCTTTCATCCTAACCTAACCTTCTCAAGCTACAACTTGTATAGAAACCAGCCCAACCTAAAAGTTCACAATACACAACTCACAGGTTCTCATAATCATAATCCAACAGTTAAAATCTAATCGTCATCAAGTTTCAAGTAAATCATTCACAATAATCGAGTTCATCAAAACACATTAATAAAGTACAAGGAACATAATATTTCAAGATTTATCACGCACAATGTCAATCAGAATTCATGGGAACCATTCATAGTTCTTGAACCCACCAGTAATGACCTTGACATCCGTATTCGTCACCGGAAATGACATCGGCATCAATAACCCATGTCAAAAATGACCTCGACATCAATAAAATGTGCCAGAAATAACCTTGGCATCAATGACCTAGTTAGAAATGGCGTCAACATCAATTACCGCCACATGTCTCATCACAGTGAATAGAAATTAATTGAAATGAGCAATCTCACACCAAAAGAAGAGATAATAATTAAAGTCATAAAAATGCCATTAAAGCATTTCATCAATGAATACTTTAGGGCTCAAATCAAGACAAATTCACAAGTATCATGATGAACACATTGCCTTTTATTTAATCCCCTCTTTATTCATTAATATTAAACAAGTGGAACAATGAACCATTCACCTCATTCCCATTACACCCCAATACACATAATGAAGGGAAATACACGAATCAACTAGATTTACAAGGTTTAGGAAATCACTTTTCTTAATTCAATCAACGCGAAATCAAGGTTTGGTCTTCCACATTAAAAGAATATCCAATGCCACAAAATGTAGTTCAATGAAGCGATCACAATATGATTTAAGAAATAACAGCTGCAGATTCATACATTTTGAAAAATAGATCAATAAACTCAACACCCCAACTGGGAAAATAAGGTTTGAATCAAAAAGTCATGAAAACATTACTAAAGGGATTTGGAAATCATTGGTAAAAACCATTTCAGAAAAAGGAGTTAAAATCAATTCACAATCAACATTTCACTTCTGACTTCATGTTCTTGAAAAACCTTGCCATTTTTTAATCAAAATCCCAAACTTTGATGCTAAAATCAATAAATAGATAAAGGTAAATGAAGTAAATTTTAGGGTCACAAAAGCTTACCCAAATGAATTAGCAAAATAAATCTCTTCAAAATTACCTCTAAGGGTTTTACAAAGCTCAAAATGGGAAAAATGGCGAAGACCCCAAAAATTGAAGTTCTAAAACCCCCTCAGATGTCCCAAAATTGACCACTGTTTCGCAAAAGTGAACCCCCGATAAAATTCGACCTTTCCTATCACAAACAAACTTTCTCTAAAGAGAAGGCTATGATCACAACACACCCTATCACGATCGCAAAGGTCAAGGGTACAAACCTCTCGTGAATTTGACCGATTTTTCGCTAAACCTAGTTGTCCATCGCTAAAACGAAGCACACAAACACCACAAAATATCAGCTAACTCTCATATATCGAAAGGACCCTCGAAATTCATTCATAATCCCATTCACACAATCCATATATGCAAATCGACTATTATCGACGTTCGAGACTTAATGCAACTGTTTAAATACAAATCCCACTTCCTCTTGACCCAAAATCCATGAAAGTTACAATAAATGAACAAAACACCTAAAAAGGCTAATACAATATCGTGACCTCTAAAAATTCAACCGAGACCTTACCTAGGCCTAAAATTATCCCCTGAATCTAACAAAACTCTTAAAATTCTGATCTGAGCATTAAAACTCCAAATGTTTACCAAATTTAATCTAAAGTCTAAAATTCCATAATTTTCGAAAGTAGGAACTTAAATTCTCAAAAGACTTCAAATCTATAACCGACAACTCTCTTCAACAAATTTTCTTATCCGGGGCAAATGGAATTAATGGAATTCCATTCCAACACTATAAACTCTAAAAGACATTGAAAACCTTTTTTTAGCAACTTTCACTTTTCAAAATCCAAAAAATCTCAAAATTTAAAACTTTTAACTCAAAACTTGAAACAAATTTCAAAACTCATTTGAAAATTACTCGGGGCCAATATCAAATGGGTAAAATGGTAATATTATTAAAATTTCCAAAATGACCTTCTGGTCATTACATTATCCAAAATTAAAATCAATCTTCCTCATCAAACATAAAGTAAGTAAAAGTACATGAAGCCTCAAAAAGCTGAAGTCATCTGCCACGCATGAAAGACAATGTCTCCCAAGTCGCCTTACAAACATAAGGGTGCTTTAGTTGTACCTTCACTAAATCAATCTCCTTAATCCTAAACTTTCGAACCTACCTATGCCAGATGGCTAAAGGTTCTTCCTCAAAAGATAAGTATGAACCAAATAAATATAAATGAAGAGAAACCACATAGGAGTCATATAGCACATACTTCAGAAGCATTGAGACATGAAACACAAGATGCATAGCTAACAAGCTAGGTGGCAAGGAAAAGTTATAGACAAACTCTCCCACTCCGCTAAAAATCTCAAAAGGTCCAATGAATCTAGGGCTAAGCTTTCCCTTCTTTCTGATCTTCATCACACATTTCATAAGTGACACACATAGCCAAACATCATCACCCTCAATAAACACTATGGCTCAAAGTCTCTGGTTCACACAACTCTTCTGCCGACTCTAGTCTGTCATTAGTCTACCCTGAATAATACGAACTTGCTCCATAGCATCTCTAAGTATGTTTGTATCCAAAGGTTATATCTTAGCTGAATCAAACACTTCGATCAGAGATCTACACCTATTTCCATACAATGCCTCAAATGAGGCCATCTTAATATTGGAACGATAAATATAATTGTAGGCAAACTCTTTTCGGGGCCAATAGTAATTCCATCTAGAACAAAAACCAAATACACAAGCCCGACAAATATTTTTCAACACCTGAATTATCTACTAAAACTAACCTTATGTCTGAAGGTAGAAGGTTGTACTCACATCTAATCGAGTACTGAAACCACATTATAAAGCCTTCCATAAATGGGTTGCGACCAAAAACCCTTGATTAGGGATAATAGAAGTAAGAACTCTATGTAATCTCAAAATCTGACTAATATATAGAGTCTGGCTAACTTCTCAGGTGTATACTTCACCCCAACAGGGATGAAATGAGTGAAATTGGCCTGCCTATAAAAAACATTCAAATTTATTCACAACCACCCACGGTGGTAGGTAGATAAATAACAAAGTCCATAGTTATCCAGTTCCACTTCCAAGTAGGAAAAGGCTCTTCTGAGTTATACCTCTAGAACGCTGGTGCTCACACTTGACATGTTGGCAAGTCAAGCACCTTGAAAAAATTCTGTAATATCCCTCTTTATATCACATAACATGTAGTGCTGGCTCCGGTCATGACATCTTTGCTTCTCCTGGATGAATAAAATATCGAGAAAAATGGGATTCATCAAGAACCAATCTAATAAAGTCACCTGTCTTGGGAATGTAAATTCTACCTCTGATCCTAAAGACACCATCAAAATTAAGCACAACCTCCTTAGTTTCACATCTCAAAACTTTGTCTTAAATGAGACACAACTTCTAATCATCAAACTTGTTCTCCTGAATCTTCTCAACCAAGGAAGAACGAGACACTAAAAAGCAATCAAAGTTGAGGATCCTCAAAAATTTGGCCAACATCTAAACATCTCTAGCAAATAGTCTCTATTTGACACTGATAGCGACAAGACTCTCCATAATTAAAATCTTCATACGCAAGGCATCGACCACCACTTTGTCCTATCTTGGGTAATACAAGATGCGAATATCATATTCCTTTAGTAGCTCAAGCCACCTATGCTGCCTCAAGTTTAGATCCCTCTTATTGAAGATGTACTAAAGACTTTTGTGGTCAATAAAAACCTCAGAATGTACCCCATACAAATAATTCTGCCATAGCTTAAGAACAAACACTACAACAGCCACCTTTAAATCATCAGTAGGGTCGTTCTTCTCATGGGTCTTTAACTGTGTAGAAGCATAGGTTATTATTTACCCCATCAGCATCAAAACAACACCCAACCCGACTCCAGAAACATAACAATAAAAGGTAAAGTCTACACCTTTCTTGGTTATAGTCGAAGTAAGAGCATAAGTCAACAAGTCATTTGTCTTTTGAAAGCTCTCCTCACACTCATCATACTACTAGACGCTAACACTCTCTTTAGTCAAAGGAGATGTGATAGTGGAGAAACTCTGAGCAAATTTCCTATGATAACTTGCTACACCCATAAAACTCTGAATCTCCGTAACTGAAGAAGGCCCGGTAGAACCTCAAACTACCTCAATCTTGGCTAGACCCACCTGAATACCTTCATTGGACATCACATGTCCCAAAAATGCAAATGAATCTAGCAAAAACTCACACTTCAAGAACTATGCATATAACTTATATTCCCTCAATTTTGAGAATACAATTATCAAATGTCAATCATGATCCTCTTCAGTCTTGGAGTATACGAAGATGTCATCAATGAAGACAATCACAAAAGAATACAAATAATGTCAGAACATCATGTTAATTAACTCCACGAAAACTGCAAGGGCATTACTCAAGCCTAAATACATTACAAAAAACTCATATTACCCATATCGAGTCTTGAAAGATGTCTTAGGGATATCTGATGCCTTAATCATTAGGTGATGATAGACATACCTAAAATCAATCTTAGAAAATAAAGATATCCACTGAAGCTGATCAAATAACTCATCAATATGAGTAAGAGGAAATTTGTTCTTCTCTGTCAGTTTGTTAAACTACAATAAACATACTCATGTTAACATCCTTTTTGCTAAATAATAAAACAGGATCACCCCATGGAAAAACACTAGTGTGAATGAATCCCTTGCTCAATAAGTCCTGCAACTGATCCTTCAATTCTTTTAACTCTAATGAAGCCATGAAACAAATAGGAATAGAGAAGGGATCGGTACCCGGCTTCATGTCAATAGAAAAATCAATATCCCTATCAAGAGAAAAACCTGGAAGATCATTTGGAAAGAGATAAAAATACTCTTAAACCACATGCACAAAATTAATGGGATATGGTTCAACACTAGTACTATCGCAAATGAATGCCAAATAGAAACAACACCCTCTATAAACAAATATTTGAGCTCAAATAAATGAGACAACCTTGCTATAATAAGAACCACTAACTCCCATCCACTTAACTCTCAAGACACCTGGCACCGCTAAGAAATAGTCTTTACATAACAATGAAGAATAACATAATCGTGGGAGGGCCAATCTATATTGTCACTCCCCGAGGCTACCCCCTTGACGTAAACACGGGACCTAGGATCACGAGTGACACCAAACTAAACATGAGTTGGCATATCATAAGCATACTTAAATAACTAAACCATCGATATTTTGCGGAAACTTAAAACATGAGATAAACTACGTGATAGGGAATACCCAATCTAAGTCTGAATATATAAATACTGAAAAAGAGTTTAGAATACTCAACTATAACTCAACAGCTAAAGCGAAATCTGTCTATTTTTGAAATAAGCCTTTAACTGACTAGAGATGCTAGGACATGCCCTAGCTAACTCTAGAAAATCTGAAACTAAATTGAAATACTGAATGTAAAAGAACATGTCTATCGTCCTTGAAGAATGAGGATTCACCACTGATGCTGTTGAACTAGAGATCGGGATATGATCAATGCGTGGTCTGGTTGCTCAGTACCTGAACCTACATCATGAAATGATGTAGCGCATAGTATGCGTCAGTACATGGAATGTATTGAGCTTGCAGAATATGATAATAGCTGAACAAAACATACTAAGCAATAATATAATCTGAACATGCTGGAAAATACTTGAAACATACTTAAATAAGGTGAACTGAATACAATAACCAAGTACATAACATGTTAAAACTGAATACTGAAGTACAACTGAAACCTGGTCAAATTCATTAAAGTCTGATAGTGGGAGCTATTAATAACCGATATAAAACTACATGAGCTAAACGGGGAGTCCTATGTATAGCCCCATTGAGAGTACCCAATATACCTTTCCAAGGGTATAGAGGCATGTCTGGCGTGATCACTAAATGTAATTCCCATTGAGTGGACTTATAAACCTATGGGGCACGAAGTTCTGGGATTATATGGGGATGCTGAACCTTAGTCCACTCGATCTAAGCCTACGCCTAACTAGAAATGTGAACAATATATCATATGAGATTTATACTGGATAGCTTAATATTCTGAAATGCAATTATGAGAATGCAACATTTATAACAGAACATGAAAAATTCGAAATCTGAGTCATGTATATCTCTTTAAACTGACTTAGCTAATGTAATTCATGAACTAAACAAATCTAGACAACTATGGTTTTAAATTTCATGCAAGCAACTAAGCAACGGTTTTACAACAACATGAAATTCTGATTTGGAACATTCTAACAACTAAATCACAACAATTTCTAATATTCAAGATAACCAGAGGTATAGATAATATTAAGGGAATCAAGAATCTGACTGAATTCTAAAAACCTAGTGGATGAAAATAATCAACTATTTGAAATATCACATACCTTGTGACGAATTTCACAGAGAAATTTCTTCGTTCATGGAAGGACTTGGTCGACTCTTTCTCATCTCTTCGTTCTAAGTTTGATGAAATTTTGGAGAATGATTGATTAGGGAAAGATCTGACTAAGTTCTAGGCTTAAACTAGCCAGAACTATGTAGTTTAGGGTTAAACAACATAGATTAGGGATTAAACAACGTAGTTTAGGTGCCCAACGCATACAAGAAAAGAACAAAATGACCCCAACTTAAAAGCTATCGAGGCCAACGACGGGCCTGACCAACGGTCCATCCCGGTAGGTATCATTTGGTGTCTGAGGGTGGGGGCTGCGGACCAAAATCCACGGATGTGGACCATAGACAGTGGTTCCACCTACGGTGTGTAGGTCCTGGCCATGGGTCGGGGTTCTCTGAGTGGAGTTGGGCTGTCAAACCACGGACACCACCAAAGGTCCGTGGCTCACTCTACGGTCTGTAGGTGGCATCTGCAACTTCTGAAAATTTGTTGTTTGGTCTTTTTTTTTATAGAGGGTGTTACATTATCTCCCCCTTGGTAACATTCATCCTCGAATGAAGTCGAAACTAGCTGAAAAAGAGGGAAAGGAGCTGTACACCTTACCACTAAGTACTAGAACCTGATTTCTGACTGAACTGAGTTCCAAAAACATGCAAATACGCTAAAAATGCAGGTAAAACTGAGGGAATATGATAGTGAGACTGATTTTAAGCAAGAGTAAACTGACAGACTGGAGAGGAGCTATTACCTAAAGTTAAAACAAAATGGGAAGGAAAGAGATGAGGATACTTGGCATTCATGGCTGCTTCATTTCCTAAGTAGCTCCCTCTACGGACTGACTCTTGCACAAAACATTCACCGAAGTGACCTCTTTATTTCTCAACCTACGAACCTGACGATCAAGAATTTCAACTGGCTCTTCTTCATAGGTGAGACTGTCCTTCACAGCCACACTCTCTAATGTCACTATCGATGCTGGATAACCTACACACTTTCTCAACATGGAAATATGAAAGACCGGATGGACTGCTGCTAGTTGTGCTGGCAACTCCAACTCGTATGCCATATTTCCAACCCTCTTCAGGATTCTGTAAGGACCTACATACCTCGGACTGAGTTTTCCTTTAGTGCAAAATCTCATCACCTCCTTCATAAGGGACACTTTCAAGAAAACCCAATCATCGACCTCAAATTATAAGTCTCTTCTTCTCACATCTGCATAGGACTTCTGACGAGTTTGTGCTATCTTTAGCCTATCTCTGATGAGCTGAAATTTTTCCATAGCTTCATGAACCAAATCTAGCCCAATCAATGCTGCCTCACCTACTTCAAACCAACACAACTGGAGATTTGCATCTACGACCACATAATGCCTCAAAAGGGGTCATCTGAATATAGGAATGGTAACTGTTGTTGTAGGTGAACTCTACAAGAAGAAGGTGATCATCCCAACTACCTTTCAAGTCGATCACAAAAGCACTCAAGATGTCCTCTAAGGTCTGAATGGTATGCTCTTCCTAACCACCCATCTGTGGATGAAATGTTGTGCTGAGATTTACCTGGGTGGAAAGACATTTCTGTAACGACTTCCAGAAATGAGAGGTAAACTGAGGGCCTCTATCTGAGATGATAGACAAAGTAACCCCATGAAACTTTACTATCTCATTAATGTAAAGCTTGGTGTATTCCTCCGCTGAATCTATAGTCTTGATAGACAAGAAGTGAGTAGACTTAGTAACTCTGTCTACTATTACCCAAGTGGAATCATGTTGTCTGTGAATATGGAGTAAACCTGTCATGAAGTCCATGTTTATCACTTCCCACTTCCCTGTAGGAATGTTGATTTCTTGAGTCATACCTCCTTGTTTATGATGTTCTACCTTAACCTATTGGCAATTAGGATAGTTAGCCACAAAATCTGCTATGTCTCTCTTCATGCCGTTCCACCAAAAGACTTCCCGCCAAATACGGTACATCTTAGTGGCGCACCTACATGAATAGAATATTTGGAATTGTAAGCTTCTGTAAGGATGTGCTGCCGTAACTCACCCACCTTAGGAACACATAAGTAACCTTGATAACGAAGCACACCATCTCCCCCTTGGTAGAAAACCTCTACTTTCTACTGGTGAACTACACCTTTCAAATGAAGAAATATAGGATCAGTAGCCTATTTTCCTTAACCTCCGCTACCAATGAAGATTCAGATCTAATCTGGACTATTACTCTACCATCTGACGAGTCTGCAAGACCAACTATTAAGCTAGCAAGCTGGTGAACATCTTTTGCTAATTCCTTCAATTCTTCCTCAACATGTGCTACACTACCCATAAATAGTTATTGAGAGAATCAACCACTATATCCCACCATATGACATACTCATAAGACGAACTCCTAAGCGAGATAGTCCGTGTACATCTTTTGCTAGTTCCTTTCTTTCTTTTTCAACATGTGCTACACTACCCATAGATAGTCTGCTAAGAGCATCAGCTACGACATTGTCTTTACCAAGATGGTAAAGCACATTCATATCATAGTCCTTGAAGAATTCAAGCCATCTCCTCTAGTGAACATTTAACTCTTTCTAGGTGAACACATACTGAAGGCTTTTATTGTCTATGAACAGATATACGTGAACACCATACAAGTAATGTCTCCAAATATTTAGGGAAAATGCTACGGCTGCAAGCTCGAGTTCATGAGTCGGATAATTCTTCTCATGCACCTTAAGCTATCTAGAAGCATAAGCTATAGCCTTACCCTCGTGCATCAACACACAACCTAGGCCGACTCTAGATGCATCACAATAGATCGCATAACCGTGTGAACCCTATGGTAGAGTCAAAATAGGAGTTGTAGTCAACCTAGTTTTTAGTTCTGCGAAGCTCTTCTCATACTCATCTGACCACTAAAACTTAACCTTTTCTGAGTCAACTTATTCATTGGAGAAGATATCGATGAAAATCCTTCCATGAACCTTCTGTAATAACCAGCAAAACCCAAGAAACTTATGATATCAGTAGAAGAGGTGGGTCTGGGCCATTGCTTCACTACCTCTATTTTCTGAGAATCCACTCAGATCACTTCGCTATATATTATATGACCAAGGAAAGCAACTGATTGTAACCAAAACTCACATTTGCTAGACTTAGCAAATAACTGACGATCTTTGAGAGTTTATCGGACAACCCTCAAATGAGTCACATGTTCTTCCTCATTCCTAGAGTAAATGGGATATCATCAATAAATACGATAACAAACAAGTCTAAATAGTACTTGAAAACACTGTTCATCAAATACATGAAAGTTGTAGGAGTATTGGTTAGTCCAATAGACATAACTACAAATTCATAATAACTATACCGAGTTCTAAAGGCTATTTTCAGGATGTCACTATCTCTGACTCTGAGCTGATGATAACCAGATCTGAGGTCTATTTTCACAAATTAACTAGAACTCTTAAGTTGGTCGAACAACTCATCAATCCTGGGGATAGAGTAGTTATTCTTGATTGTGACTTTGTTCAACTTCTGATAGTCAATGCACATCCTGAGAGAACCATCTTTATTCTTCACGAACAACACTGGCCACCCCATGGGGAAATACTGGGTCTGATGGATCCCTTATCTAGAAGGTTATTCAACTGCTCTTTCAATTCCTTAAGCTAAGCTGGAGCCATTATGTAAGGAGGAATATAAATATGTTAGATATCTTGAAGGAGATCAATTCTGAAGTCGATTTAACTTTTGGGAGGAACTCTGAGAATATCTTCTGGAAATATTTCTGGAAACTCGTTTACTACAGGAACTGACTCATGAGTTGGGGTTTCGGAGCTTGAATCCATAACCCAAACTAGATGATAGAGATACCCTTTAGAGATCATATTTCTGGACTTAAGGTAAGAGATAAATCGACCCATAAGCACTGGGCTACTACCCTTCAATTCTATGATTGGCTCATCTAGAAAATGGAAACGAACGATCCTAGTTCTACAATCGAGTGAGGCATAACAAGAATGTAA
Organism: Solanum tuberosum; assembly: GCF_000226075.1. Classification (NCBI taxonomy): domain Eukaryota; kingdom Viridiplantae; phylum Streptophyta; class Magnoliopsida; order Solanales; family Solanaceae; genus Solanum; species Solanum tuberosum. Next base: position 1,611,362 of record NW_006238941.1, on the reverse strand, counting down.
CCAATCCATGCCTATAATGACATCAAAGTCGACCATTTCAAACTCTAAAAGATTTGTTGAGGTGACTTTCTGAGAGACTATGACATGGCAGTTTCTCTATAACCGTCTAGCTCTAACTGGTAACCAACTAGGGTAGAAATTGTGAAGGGTTATGAAGGATTTTTTGGACCAACACCGAAGTTCACTTATATATAAGGAGTTATAAAGGAAAGAGTATCCCCTGGATCTAGCAAAGCATATCTATCGAAGTGAAGGACTCGCAGTGTACCAGTGACCACATCGGGAAAATCTTCCTGATCCTGAAGACCTATTATTGTTACCTCATTGCCTCTGCTTAGCAAAAGGGCAATCCCTCAATCTATAGCCAGACTGACCACATCTAAAACACCCTTCTTTCCATGAAAGACACTTACCCGATTGTTCTAACCACATTTGTGATAAGTTGGATATGTCCTGCTACCTGGAGCACTCCCATGGGATATAGAACCTGATGCACAACCTTTTTGATCCTGTCTAAACCTGGGGGTGGAGCACTAGCTGATGAAGGTGTGAGGGCTAAATTTTTTTTGCTGAAACTGCGAGTGATTCACCACCCGATTTCTGTTGAGAGTACTCATAGTTACTTGTCCTAGCCTTCTTGTTATCCTTAGCCATTTTCATAAGATTATCTCCCTCAACCTACTGAGCATGAGTCATGAGTCTAGAGATGTTCCTTTTCTCTGACAACATAGTATTCCTGCTCTTTGTCTTCACTAAATCGGACACACCATACAAAACCTTAGACATTTGTGCCCTCGAATTAGCAACCATATCTGGAGCATACCTAGAGAGTTAGTTGAACTCAAGCCCGTACTCTTGGACTAATATGAAACCCTTCCTGAAATTCGTAAACTCCTGAGCCTTAGCCTCCCTCAACTTTCTCGGGAAGAATCTATCCAGAATAGCTCTAGTAAAGCATTCCTAAGTCACAGGAGCTTCTTCAGTATCCCTGTATTCCTTCCATTGAGTATACCAAATGTGAGCTATATCCTTGAGTTGGTAAGATGCCAACTCTACCCTATCATTCCCACTTACTTGCATCACTCCAAAAAAAAAATTGACCTCATCAATGAAACTCTGTGGGTCCTCATCACCCCTTGACCCTAGAAATTCTGGTGGATTTATCCGAATAAAGTCTTGAACCCTGGTTGTTCCTGACCCATTATTAGCATTAGTAAGAACTGGGGACTACTGATTATTCTGGTTAGTCACACTCTAAGCCAAAAGTTGAAATGCATTTCGAAACTCTACATTCGAAACCTCCTGATCTAGGACCTGAGGAGCTGCGTTATCATTCCTTTTGTTAGCTCCATTAGGAGGCATGATGTGAAACACATAACGATTAGTTAGAAGGGAGAAGTTGGATCATACCTTACGCACTATAAGAGTTGCAAAGAAAGTGAAATTTTCCTAAAACACTTCGTAGCCTCCCTCTCATCAGATGTGGTGCAGTTCACACCCATGAAAGAGACTCTACTTAGTGCGGCATTTCAGACATCCTATGAATCTTAAAACTGATGCTTTAATACCAAGTTTGTCACGCCCCAAGGCTGCCCCTGGATGTAAACACAGAACCTAGGATCACGAGTGACCCCAAGCTATCCTTGAGCTAGCATTTCATAAGCATACTTAAAATACTAAACGATAGATATTATGCGGAATATTAAAACATGGGATAAACTACATGATAGGGAATACCCAATCTAAGTTTGAATATATAATTACTGAAAAAGAGTTTAGATTACTGAATTATAACTCAAAAGCTAAAGTTGAATCTGTCTATGTCTGAAATAAACCTTTAACTGACTAGAGATGCTAGGACATGCCCCTAGCTAACACAAGTAAAACTAAAACTAAAATGAAAGACTGAATGTAAAGGAACATGTCTATCATCCACGAAGAATAAGGACTCACCACTGAAGTTGTTGAATTGGAGATCGAGATCCGATCTATGCATGGTCTAGATGTCAACTACTTAAACCTACATAATGAAAGGATGTAGCGCAGAGTATGTGTGAGTACTTGGAATGTACTGACCATGCAGGATAGGATAAAATCTGAACAAAACATACTAAGCAATACTATAATCTGAACATGCTGGAAAATACTGGAAACATACTGAAATAAGTTGAATTGAATACAATGACCAAGTACATAACATGCTAAAACCTAATACTGAAGTACAACTGGAAACCTGGTCAAATGCACTAAAGTCTGACGGTGGGAGCTACTAATAACTGACATAAAACCATGTGATCTAAATGTGGAGTCCGATTTATACGCTCCATCGAGAGGACCCAATATACCTTGCCAAGGGTATAAAGGCATGTCTAGCGTGATTACTAAATGTAATGCCCACATAGGGGACTTATAATTCTACGGGGCACATAGTTCTGGGACTATACGGGTACGCTGAACCCTAGTCCACTAGGTCTTAGACTACTTCCAACTAGAAATTTGAACAATATATCATAAGATAATTATACTGGATAGCTCAATATTCTGACATGCAAATATGAGAATGCAACATTTATAACTGAACATGAAACATTCGAAATTAGAGTCACGTATATCTGTTTAAACTGACCTATCTAGTGTAATTCATGAACTAAACGAATCAACACAACTAGGGTTCTGAATTTCATGCAAGCAACTAAGCAACGGTGTTATAAGAACATGAAAATCTGATTTGGAACATTTTAACAGCTAAATCACAACAATTTCTAAAGTTCAAGAAAACCGTAGGTGTAGATAATATGAAAGGAATCGAGAATCTGAATGAATTCTAGGGACCTAGTGGATGAAAGGAATCCACTAGTGAAATCTTACATAGATGGTGACAAAATTCATGGAGAAATCTTTAGATTTTGGAGTTGGAACTGATGAAACCTTATTGCGTTAATGGAAGGGCTTGGTCAACTCTTTCTCCTCTCTTCGTTCTACGTTTGATGAATTTTTGGAGAATGATCGATTAGGGATGGTTATGACTAAGTTATTAGGCTTAAACTGACCAAAACTATGTACTTTAGGGGTTAAATGATGTAGTTTATGTTCCCAACGCATAGGGGAAAAGACCAAAACTACCCCAACTTAAAAGCTGTTGGGGCCAACTACGGGCCTGACCGACGGTCCGTCCTGGCAGGCGTCGTTTGGCTCCTAGGGGTGGGGTCTGCGGACCACAATCCATGAACCTAGACACGTACCATGGTCCCACCTACGATCCGTAGATCCTGGCTATAGGTCGGGGTTTTCTGGGTGGAGTTGGGATGGGCAACCACGGACACAACCTACGGTCCCTGACTCACCCTACGGTCCAAAGGTGGCACCCGTCGATGGCCCCTGCAACTTCTGAAAATCTGCTATTTGGTCTGTTTTTGGATACGGGGTGTTATATATACCATGATAAAATCAAAGTCTACCTTCCCCAAAATGATCAAGTCAGCCAGAGTATCATACCCATTCAAAGAAACAAGAAATGATCGATAAACTTAATCCATCACTAATGACCCATCCACTGTTGTAGAAACATGAATAGGCATATGCAAGCCATTAAAAATCATATAAAATACTGCAACCAAATGAGTACACACATACGAAGAAGTAGACTGCGGATCAAATAATATAGATGCATGTCAATGAAAAATTGGGACGACACATGTAATCACAACATTAGAAGTCTTGGCGTCAGGCCTCCCTGGAAAAGTATAACACTTTCCCTCTCAACCGCTTGTAGTCTAAGTAGGAACCCTAACGTTACTCTATGGAGATATAACACCCCTACCAGAAGTCCTACCACCCCTATCAGACTGACCTCTGCCTGAACCTATAGCCGGAGGCACCAAATATATAGTTGGAGCAGTTGAATATGTATGTTGGGGTCCTGAGTGTGTCTTTAGAAGAAATCACTGAATCATATGATCTATATCTCCACCTCCAAAACAAAACATTGGTGTGAATGACTGTTGATGTGAACAATATGATCTATTATGGACACCTTAGCTAGAACCATATAATCCTCGGGATGTCTGTGTGTCACGACCCAAAGTATAGCCTAGTTGTAACATGGCGTAAATAAATCTGAAAGGTCCTACACAAGACACTTAGCATACATCATGCAAGATAATGGAATTAATGAATTGAAAAATTGGAATCTTATATCATAAAAGAGTTTCACAAAGCGGAAGTCTAACATAGTCTCAAAAAACCATCTAAACATCAAAATGAGTGGTCGGTACGTAACCCATACACCACATACATCATCCTTAAACTAGAAATTTATAAAGCAAGTAAATGTGTCTCGGTCCTCAGAACATGAGGACTCACCAACTCTTAAATCCAGTAGAATAATCAACTAGCCACGAGTGTGAGAGGTACGAGCATTGGTCCCTACATTAGTGAAACAATGTAGGCACATGTACGCATTAGTAAATGGAATGAACTAAGTATGAGGAAACATGCATAAATATACATGATGACATAACTAGCCTAAGCATGTAGTACATTACCAATATTTGAAAATTTGGAAGCCTTAAAGAAGCAATAACACATAACTCATGTAATATAGTCAACACATTTAAAAGAAGACATATAGGAAATCTTTGAATAAATATACTCGTTTTGTGGGATATTAGCTTTATTTGACAATAAGACCATGATAGCTATGTAATCTGGTATATCCCTTATACCAAAGAAGGGGATTCTACTTGCTAAGGTAGCATCCGCACACATCATCTTTTGCTAAAGTGGATCATCTAGCTATGTTATTTAAGACAATCCTACTGGGGCACATAGGTAGGGACTAGAAGTTTCTTCTAGAGACCACCCTATTTGAACTTCCACCTCAAATCCTCTAGGTGCTAAGTCTAAATCCCAACGGAATAGATAAAAGTCAAATATCATTATAACATAGGAAAGGAAATGAATAATACCTATCTACATCATTAATATTAAAACATAGAATAGCTCTTTAAAAATCAATTCAAGTGTATGTGAGAAAACCTTACACCAATGTGAATCTATATGTGAGAAATACATTTTATAATCATGATCATATTCATATGTGAGAAAAACTTTTCCCATAACATTGATACTTTCATCGTAAGGCACCCTATCATCATAAATATCATTTTTATAACACATGCATCATCCTTAAAAATTCGTAGTTCATAGGTTCATGAGTTCTTCACAAGTTTATAGTTAAAAAGCAAGGATCATGTACAGGTTCATATGAGTTCAACTCAATATCATGTAATAACATTAAACCATGCAATAGTGTAACTACTCGCAAAATGATAGGTTGAACTAGAGCCTCATCGTATGGGTTAATGTAACCTTAAGTGGATGTCTAGGCTATTTTAGAACTTAATTGAGCAAGGAAGAAATCTAGGGTACAAGTAAGGACCTATGCTAGCAAGATAGAGTGAAAGAAACGTTGTTCTTTGATGGACCTTTTGGCGATGGGGACTACTTGATCACCCAAGTGACTTGGCAATGCACCAAAGTGCACTTGGGGTCGCCTAGTGGGTTGTCCCTTAGGACTAGGTTCTGGAACCAAGGGCGAGCTAAGTCGTAGCTCGCCAACCAGGTTGGCGAATCGGCCATTAGCCCCCTAGATCGCCTAGTGAACTGCACATTTTGTGCCTACTGAAAAATGGGCGAGCCAAGGGTGCACTTGGCGAGTCGCCTAGTGCCCTTGGCAAGCCATGAGGTCCAAAGGGCGAGCTTTGTCGGGTAAGGTGCAAAACTTTATGTTTAAACTTTGTGAGTCCTTAGTTCTTTTCCAAAGTTGGGTTCTCATTATTCTATTCCTTTCCTAGTTACTATATAACCCTTTTTTATTTGAATTCTTTCAATTAAGTCACTCCAAATAGAAGTAAAAGAAGACCCATCTACTCTCAAATATTTCTCTCTCTAAAACTCAAGAAGAAGAAGGGAGCCATTGAAGCTAGGGTTTGTGGATTCAAGGTGTTTCTTCCTCAAATTTCATGGGGATTCAATATCTAGGTATGGTTGTATTCATCCTTGTTTAACTTTTTATTCAAGGAGCCAGTTCCAAAGGTGATTTCAATAATAAAAAACCTAGGGCTTTACACAATCTCATGAGGTCTTTCATCAAACGTTTTCAAATGGTTTCTAATGACATATTATGATTGTATTAGTGTTTAATTGATTATTCATGATGAAAATACTCTATGAACCCATGAATTCTCTAAATTTCTAAATTGTATCTTTATGAAGTGGGTTTGTTGATTATAAATGAATGTTGATGGATTATGCCTAAATTGATTTAGATTATTGAATTGAATCATTACCCATCCCTTAATTGTAGTGAATTGTTTGTGTGTTGGTGATTGGAGACTCATGGCCTTGAAGTGCATATTATGAGGATTGAGTTATTATCATGATGTCTTGTATATGAATGTGAATCTAATGAGGTTAATGTGATCATGTTTAGAATTTAATTATGATGTGAATGATGATATTGTATGTGAAAGGTTATTCTCACATACTCACACACACACTCATAAATGAATAATGAATGAAGTTCTATGATTATGTTAATGATGAAGTACTTATTGAAAGGCTATTCTCAATTGTACTCTAATGAATAATAATGACTTGTAGTGAAAGGAATTTCTCACAATAAGGTGATTCTTAGGTGAAAGGCTATTCTAATCTTTGAATTTATGATCTTTCCAAGGAATGAATGTTGGGTATGAGATGGATATTCATATATGAGTTGAGGTGGGGTATCTAGTAACAATATCTTATCCCATAATTAACTAATGTAATGAATGTCATGTACTCTGTGGGGAATAATGTTAAGCACCGAGTGGATACGAATTGGTGTGGATGTTCATCCGTGAGTTGAGGCGGGGTATCTAGTAGGAACCTCTTGAAATGGAAGCTCATCCGTGAGTTGAGGCGGGGTATCTAGTAGCAATCTCCCTATCCCATAACTATATGCCCACATAGGTCTAGCTAGTTGATCCACTTAAGCTTTAAAACAATGGTCCTCCCTTAGGCAAGTACGAATTCCTTATCCGATAAGGGTGACACCGATATTCCATGAAATTGCTCACAGGTAATATGTCGTTTAAGGTTTACCCCCACAATGAATGTTAAAGAACTATGGTTTCTTAAGAATGCACTACTTAGTGTGGGTGGTGGTATGGGACGCCATCTATGCATTGCACAAGTAGGCTTTCAGAGAGGTTGTGGTGTGTTCCTTTATAATGTTAAGTGTAATGAATATGCTCTTATGATAATATTAATGAAGAATGTTGATCTAATGTCTAAATTAATAAACGTGCTCTTAATGAAATGAAGCTAATGAAGAATGTGACTTATGCTTGAATGAGATGATGCATGCTATACTTGGATTGTATTAAGAGTTACTTCCTTGTCATGACTTAATGAATATGAATATGTCTTCTCTATGGTGGCTTCAAGGAGTACTTAGTGTGAGTAGTAGTATGTGATGCTACTCATACATTGCACAAATATGACTTAGAGTTGTCTTAGGTGATGGTCCTTATGTGATGATATGGTTTATGTAATGTTTATGTCTCTTATGTATGAGTATTGTGTAAGGATGGGAAGGTTGAATGGTAATTTCCAGTTTGGTGATCTTAAGGTGGTACTTTGGTGTGGATGGTGGTATGAGACGCTATCCATACATTGCACAAAGTATAGCTTGAGGGTTACTTGAGGTGAAGGCTTAATGTGAAGGTAATGGTTTATATGTGATTATGTTCTAATGTGGTTAAATGACTTGTATGTTTGTTATGGTTGAATATTATGCCTCTTATGCTCATGTTCATGAAGTTTTATCAAAATGGCATATACCATGACCTTCAAAAACAAAATGTCCGTTTAAAGCATGTTTTTGCATGGCTATCATACTTAGTTCTTAATTGAGCTAACCCATTCTTCTTCTATGTTTACTACAAGTGTAGGTTCCAGAAATTGAGTGGATTTCTCTAGTAAAGCTTGGATTTGAGTTCCCCAAGACTAAGTGGTATGTCCTCATAGATCGAGGATAAGTAGTTGATGTTTCCTTTCTTTTCATGTAATAGACTATTGTTAAGACTTCGAATGTGAAGGGCCGTGACCTTATTTTGTTTCAAGTATGTTGTTTAGATCGCTATGTGAGATGATAGACTTCCGATTGTTTTTAATGTTTTCAAATGTTGGATTTATAGAAGAAATTTTTTTAAATTCCCCACTATTTCTAAGTATCTTTTGCAATGAATATGCTATGAGGCTTGTATGAGACCCCTTCGGGGTCGAGTACGTTGTGTCGCTTCCGGGGTATAGGCTCGGGTCGTGACAAACATGGTTTCATAGCACAAAGTTTTGAGAATGGTCTTAGGATTGATGTCTCACAGGCCACGTCTAGTAGAGTCTTGTTCATCAGTGTGAGTCGCGACACATATATGAGTGACAGGCTATAGGACGTTAGGAAGTTACACTTCTTTCATACTTAAGTCGTGCCTTAGAGTTTAGCTCTATAAGTGTCCTTTTCCTAATCCTTCTCTTGTGTTTATAGGAGATGAATACAAGAAGGATGCCCACAAGAAGACTGGAAGAGGAGATCGTGAATGAGGGAGTTCCTCCCCAAGGTCCTCAAGGTGGCCAAGTTCCTCAAGGAAAATAGTTCTGGTTAATGCTCTGGACATGACTAATGAAGAGATTAGGTTGGATTTTCTAACCTTAACACAAGCCATGACGGCTCAAGTGAATAGAGATGTGGGTCTTAGAGTTAATGCTATTGAGAGTACTATGACTTCTAGGTTGAGGGACTTTGTGAAGATTAATCCTCCGATTTTCCTAGGTTCTGAGGTGGGAGAGGATCCCCAAGAGTTTTTGGATGAGGTGTATAAGATAGTCAATGCTATGGGGGTGACTTCTAGAGAAAAGGCGGAACTAGTTTCCTACGAATTTAAAGATGTTTCCCAAATTTGGTTCACTCAATGGAAAACTATAGGCCTATAGAAGCGGGTCCTATAGAATGGTAGGAGTTTGAGAGAGCTTTCCTTAGTAGGTACTTTCCCCGTGAGAAGAAGGAGGTTAAGGTGGAAGAATTTATCAACCTTAGGCAAGGGAGCATGAGTGTGGAATAGTATTCCTTGAAGTTTACCCTATTGTCTAAGTATGCTCCATCTTTGGTGTCCAACCCTAGATATGAGATGAGTCGCTTTGTTACCAGTGTATCCGACCTTGTTAAGGAAGAGTGTCATACGGCGATGCTTCATGATGATATGAACATTTTTAGACTCACTGTGTATGCTCAATCTATTGAGGAGTCCAAACTTTAGAGGAAGAGTAAAGAGATGAAGAGGTCTAGGTCCGATGACCAAAGTCAACAAAGGTCCAAAAAGAGGTTCTCCAACCAAGATTCTTAAATGGTGAACAAGAATAGGGTGTCTAACACTAATTATCAAGGAGGAAATGGAAGTGGTTCTTATTTTGAGAGGCCTAGATGTGCCAAGTGTGGGAAAAAACATTTGGGTAAGTGTCTTGCCGGCACAGATGGGTGCTTTGGGTGTGGAAAGAAGGGTTATAAGATTAGAGATTGCCCAACACTCTTGGCGAAATGGAGAGAGACCAAACAAGCTTCTCTTAAAGGCCCGGATCTTCATGTTCTAAAGTGGAACCATTTCTATACTCTTCAAGCTAACAAGGACAAATGAGCTAATCCGGATGAAGGTACTGACACTACAAAAAAAATAGCATTTAACGACTGACGAAATCCGTCGCTAATCTATGATTTTTCGTCGCTAAGCCGAATTTGCGACGGATTTTTGGCTGTTGCTATTTCGCTCGTTAGTAATCTCTTAGCGACAAAAAATGAGTTCCGTCGCAAGTTTAGCGACGTATCAGAGACGAATGATATTCATCGCCATTTATTAGTGACGGACTGATCCGTCATTATATTTATATAGTTCGTTGCTAATTTCATAATTAATTTCGTCATTTCAAATAAATTCGTGACAAAATTTCTGTCACTAATCCGTCACAAAATATTCTGTTATTTGAGCTAGCATATTTGCCACTAAAATGTTTCGTTGCTAATTTGTCGCCAATATTTTTTTATAGCAACGACCAAATCGTCATTAAATTTGTTGCTAATAATTTTCTTGTAAAATAAATTAAATAAAAATTACTAAATACCTCTAAAATAACAAACATTCATATAAAATAATAATTAGAGGGTTCAAAATCTAAATCACATACTTTTGGTGGAAAACATCAAAAGCAATCTGTCAACTATTCTCAAGAGAACCTACATTCATCAACTATTGTTAGCGCACAATTTATACTTTTCAAAAAGACAGACAACATAAAAATAGAAGACTAATCAATGGGAGTAAGCGCTTGATGTACCCGCTCCTTCAGAACCAGAAGAAAATGATTAGTAAGGGCATAAATCATTTGCTTTACAAACACATCCATATTTCTTGTCGATGTTGATTGAGAAACTGAAGGTTCTACAAATGACGAGGCAAAAAGATTCTGCCTGTAGTAAGTTCTTGCTTCAGATTCAAGACCGTATATTCTTCGCTCTTTTCTCCCCCGGCATCTTGATAGTATGCTTCACATTGATCAATATCAAATTGAGAGGTTGTTTTTTCCCGTAATATTTCTTCATATTTTTCCTATAATAAATTAAGATAAAGAGAAAACATTAAAGATTAGGAATAAAATTATAATGGAAGGAATTGGCCTAGAAGGACATTTTACAGTACCAAATCCTCCACTTATCAGAGCAGTGTTAGACAAATTGGCTATACTTAAACTTCCTATATGGCTTACAGAAGTTGATATCAGCAAGAATCTTGATAAAGAAATTCAGATCAGGGTACTTCACCTACAATAACAATAAAATCGGTTCAAAAGTTTTTTTTACTTTCTTAAACTACATGTCAAATCAAAACCAGACAAACACATTGATACAGAGGAAGTATTATTAATGATCTGATGATAATAGTTTTTTGTGAATATGATGACAGACTAAATATGTAGAGATGGTTTTGATAGAGGGATTTTCACATCCAGGTGTAAATGGAATCATGCTTTGGACAGGATTACATTCTAAATGGATGTTACCAAATGTGTTTAACAGATACCAATTTTTCATAACCTTCCTGCTGGGGACATAGTTGATAATTTGCTGAAAGAATGGCAAACTGGTGTGGTGCAAGGTGAAACTGATGAACATGGTTCATTTAGCTTTTCTATTTTTTTTAGGTGAGTACAAAATCAAATGTCAAATTTGGAAAACATAACAGCTAATTCAACATTCTCACTATGCAGAGGAGATGACACCAAGCACTTAAAGGAAATTACAACAAGAGAAAAGCGAGATTCATAGATAAAAAAGAACATTAATTTATAGAAAGTGGTGCCCTACAATCTGGAGGAATTTATCAGCTTTACTAGACAAAAGGCAAAAAAAAATCACCCCTCATTACAGCTACAACATCAGAGAAGTAAAATAGATGATTTATGCATTCACTATTCTACAACATTATGAAACTCAGGCAGCTACTCATGACATTGATTGGTGTTTACAGCATGGTTACAAGAATATTATATTGGAAGTTTCCTGCTATAATCTTTTGAAAAATGGATCATTAACAGGTGAAAAATGAAAATAGGAATTAATATGTACATGTGAAAGACTTATCATTGAAGTGCTAATTTTTCTAGTAAACGACTTTCCCAAAGGAAGTATAACTATAAGCACCACTTACAATTATTCACAAACTTGATGTCATGAAAGATTACTACTGTTTCGTAGGCTTTATCCGATCATCTTATACCACATTAGGCAGAACGAGATAATTGGCATACAAGATGCTATCAATAAAGTCATTAAATCATAACATATTAGTTGGCAGGCAAGCTAACAAGGTAATACAATAAATTAACAAATTACTCCTAATTTCCTACCTAATTAAGCTGGAATTTATCTCAAAATGGAAGTCTTAAAACCTTACCATAAGCTGGTTAGAAGAATCAAAATCCAATCATACTACTATAAATAACTAGCTATTATACAACTTATGACCAAATTGTCCAACTAAAAGAAGGAAACACAAATATATGCATATCATATGCCATTTATAATCATATACCAATTTTTGAACAAATCCATTAATCACTCAAATTATACCATAATTAAGCCATTTTCTAATAATAATCAGCTAGTTACTCCAATTATTTTCCAAAATCAAACATATCAATTAACAAAAAAAATCAATGATTAAATTATGCGTACAAATTATTTCTAATTTGAATAAAGAAGAGGTTGATTAACAAAAATGGATTTAAAGCGGACCATCGCCAAAATGAATGAATAGATAGCAATAATCAGTCAAGCATATGAGTAACAAGATAACAGTAAGCAGTCTTACACAAATAAATTAAACTTTAACATAAAATGTATATAAACAAGTAAGCGTTAACAGAATGACATTAAAGGGACCTACATGGATGGATCCTTAGCTTAATTCAGAAAATTTACTAGAGCTTTTAACTTGTTTCTTCGTATTCATAGTTGTTGGCCGGAGCTTTAATTCTCTTGCCGTTATCCTCCTCAAACTCGCATGGAGTCGTTGTTGCCGGCCGGAAAAAAGAGAAGGCGGAGGCAGCGGCTGCTGTTCGTTTGGAACTGCGTCGTTATCTTTTCCTGGGTGTCGCTGGCGTTTGCTGATGTTGCTCGCTGGAGCTGGCTGCTGTCGGTGCTCACCATCGCTGCTTGCTGAGTGTAGCTGATGTTGCTGTCGTTTTTTGCCGGAGAGAGAGGCAACCGGTGGCACCATCTTTGTGTTGCTTTTGTTGCCGGACGGAGACCGCCTAGTCGTCTGGTTGCTCACCATTTGGACCTGCTGCCAGCGATGGAGGTTCACTGGTGGTCTTCGCGCGCCTGCCGAAGCTCTCCATTGTTGTTCGCTGCTCGTTCTCCAGGCTGAACTGGCCAGAAAGAAAGACGGAGATGAGGGCAAAAGGGGTCTGGGCGGCGGATTTGGAGAGGAGAGGAGAGGAGGAGAATGAAAAAAAATTAAGGGTTTTGGGTCTTTTGTATAAAATAGGAAAGCAAGGGTCTTAAATTAGGACCATTGATCAAATTTGGATGAGCGGATGAAATTGACTCTTGGAGTTTGATGAATCATGATGGACGGATGAGATTAAATGAGAGTAATTAAAATCTGAAATTGGAGTTTGCAACGGACTTAGTGACGGATTCCAACATCCGTTCCTTTAAAAAAAATATATATATTTAGAAAAAATTATATTGACGGATATTTTCGTCACTATATAATATAAATTTTTTATAAAAAATATATTTTAAATAGTTTTAGCAACCTTTTTTTGGTCACTAATTCCGTCGCCAATGTTAATTAAAATTTTTTCACCACTACTTTGTTACTAAATCCGTAGGGAAAATTAGGCGCCAAATTTTTGCGCTAATATTTAGCGACGGATTAAATATTCCGTTGCAAATATGTTGCTATATTATAAATCAAAAAACAATTTTGTAATTTTGTAACAAAATGGTTATTCCGTCGCAAATCCGTCGTTATATAGTAACGAAATATTGTTCGTCACTAATATCTGTCGCTAAACGCTGTTTTTTTAGTAGTGTAATAAATGATAGTTCCTTTTGGTTGTGAATGTCTTGTTAAGGTTCTTATGTTGTTTTTCATGTTAGCCTTAGTTGGGTTTTCTCCTAAGTGGGGGATAGTATGTTGAATAGTAAGGTTGTTGAGAGTTTTGAAACCCTTATCTCTTTCCTTCTATTCTTATTCAAACTTGAGACCAAGAGTTCCTTGTAGCTTGTTTCATGTTTTGGAGTCATATGTGAATATGTGTTTCCATGGTTTCCTAATGTTATGCATGTTCTTAATGAGTTTATGTTTGGCTGAGAAAATGTATTTTTATGAACTATGTTCCTCTTATTGATATGCATTTAGTATGGCTTGTCTATATGCTTCATGAGGTGGAATTGTTGAACATGCCTAATGTGCTTTTACGAAGAAAATGCATAGTGTTCTTAATAATGTTGGGATGAGCATGATGTGAGTTGGAGAAGGTGATTCCTTCAATGTAATGAGAAATGTTGAAGTCATGTTGCATAATAAGTTTGTAGAAGTAGTTCCTACTTTCTTATGTTGCATTGAGATTTTTGATATGGAGTTGATGTTTCCTCCTAGTTTTGTGCATTGTTTATGATGTTGCACGCATGATGGGATGCTAGTCATCAGTCGTTAACCTTAATGTGTATTAAGTGTAATTCGAGGGCGAATGGTCCTAAGTGGGGGATAATGTAACGACTCGCGAAATGATAGGTTGAACTAGAGCCTCATCGTGTGAGTTAGTGTAACCTTAACTGGATGTCTAGGCTGTTTTAGAACTTAATTTAGCAAGGAAAAATTCTAGGGTGCAAGTAAGGACCTATGCCAGCAATATAGAGTGAAAGAAGCCTTGTTCTTTGATGGACCTTTTGGTGATGGGGACTACTTGATCGTCCAAGTGAATTGGCGATGCACCAAAGTGCACTTGGGGTTGCCTAGGGGCCTGTCCCTTAGGCCTAGATTCTGGAACAAAGGGCGAGCTAAGTCGTAGCTCGCCAACCAGGTTGGGGAATCACTCATTAGCCCCCTAGATCTCCTAGTAAACTGCCCATTTAGTGAGCCTACTGGGAAAATGGGTGAGCCAAGGGTGCACTTGGCGAGTCGCGTAGCGCCCTTAGCGAGCCATGAGGTCCAAAGGGCGAGCTTAGTCGGGTAGGGTGCAGAATTTTAAGTTTAAACTTTGTGGGTCCTCAGTTCTTTCGAAAGTTGGGTCCTCATTATTCTATTCCTTTCCTAGTAACTATATAACCCTTTTTGACTTGAATTCTTTCAATTAAGTCAGTCCAAATAGAATTAAAAGAAGACCGATCTACTCTCAAAAATATCTTTGTCTAAAATTCAAGAAGAAGAAGGGAGCCATTGAAGCTAGGGTTTGTGGATTCAAGGTGTTTCTTACTCAAATTTCGTGGGGATTCAATAGCAAGGTATGGTAGTATTCATCCTTGTTTAACTTTTTATTCAAGGAGCCAATTCCAAAGGTTATTTCAAGAATAAAAACTCTAGGGTTTTACTCAATCTCATGGGGTCTTTCATCAAACATTTTTGAATTGTTTCTAATGACATATTATGATTGTATTAGTGTTTAATTGATGATTTATGATAAAAATACTCTATGAACCCATGAATTCTTTCAATTTCTAAATTGTGCCTTTATGAAGTGGGTTTGTTGATTATGAATGAATGTTGATGGATTATGCCAAAATTGATTTAGATTGTTGAATTATATAATTACCCATGCCTTAAATGTAGTAAATTATTGGTGTGTTGGTGATTGGAGACTCATGGCCTTGAAGGGCATAGTATGAGGAATTGAGTTATTATCATGATGTCTTGTATATGAATGTGAATCTAATGAGCTTAATGTGATCATGTTTAGAATCTAATTGTGTTGTGAATGATGATACTATATTTGAAAGGTTATTCTCACACACACTCATGAATGAATAATGAATGAAGTTCTATGATTATGTTAACGATGAAGTACTTATTGAAAGGATATTCTCAATTCTAATTTAATGAATGATAATGACTTGTTGTGAAAGGACATTGTCACAATAAGGGGAATCTTAGGTGAAAGGCTACTCTCATCCTTGAATCTACAAGCTTTCCAAGGAATGAATATTGGGTTTGAGATGGATACTCATCCATGAGTTGAGGCGGGGTATCTCGTAACAATCTGTTATCCCATAATAAACTAATGTAATGAATGTCAAGTACTCCGTGAGGAATAATACTAAGCACCGAGTGGATATGACTTGGGGTGGATGCTCATCCGTGAGTTGAGGCGGGGTATCTAGTAGAAACCTTTTGAGATGGATGCTCATCCATGAGTTGAGGTGGGCTATCTAGTAGCAATCTCCCTAACCCATAACTATATTCCCACATAGGTCTAGTTAGTGGATCCACTTAAGCTATAAAACGATGGTCCTACCTTAGGCAAGTAGGAATCCCTTATCCGGTGAGGGTGACACCGGGATTCCATGAATTGCTCACATTGTCTATGTTGGTTAAGGCTTTCCCCAACAAAGAATGTTAATGAACTATGTCTTCTTAAGAATGCACTACTTAGTGTTGGTGGTGTTATGTGACGCCATCTATGCATTGCACAGGTAGGCTTTGAGAGAGGTTGTGGTGTGTTCCTTTATAATGTTAAGTGTAATGAATGTGCTCTTATAATGATGTTAATGAAGCATGTTAATCTAATGTCTAAATGAATGAAGGTTCTCTTAATGAAATGAAGCTAATGAAGAATGTGCCTTATGCTTGAATGAGATGATGCATTCTATACTTGGATTGTATTATAAGTTACTTCCGTTATCATGAATATGAATTTGTCTTCTTTATGGTTGCTTCAAGGAGTACTTATTGTGAGTAGTAGTATGGGATGCTACTCATACATTGCACAAGTATGACTTAGAGTTGTCTTAGGTGATGGTCCTTATGTGATGATATGGCTTATGTAATGTTTTTGTCTCTTATGTATGAGTATTTTGTAAGGATGGAAAGGTTGAATGGTAAGTTCACTTTTGGTAGCCTTAAGGTGGTACTTTGGTGTTGATGGTGGTATGGGATAACAAAGTATAGCTTGAGGGTTACTTGAGGTGAAGGCTTAATGTGAAGGTAATGGTTTATATGTGATTATGTACTAATGTGTTTAAATTACTTGTATGTTGGTTATGGTTAAATATTATGCCTCTTATGCTCATGTTCATGATGTTTTATCAAAATGGCATAAACCATGACTTTCACAAATAAAATGTCCATTTTAAGCATGTTTTTGCATGGCTATCGTACTTAGTACTTAATTGTGCTAACCCATTCTTCTTCTATGTTTACTACAACTGTAGGTTCCGGTAATTGAGTGGATTTCTCTAGTAAATCTTGGATTTGAGTTCCCTAAGACTAAGTGGTATGTCCTCATAGATCAAGGACAAGTAGTTGATGTTTCCTTTCTTTTCATGTAATAGACTATTGTTAAGACTTCGATTGTAAGGGGTCGTGACCCTATTTTGTTTCAAGTATGTTATTTAGAAGGCCATGTGAGATGATAGAATTCCACTTGCTTTTAATGTTTTCGAATGTTGGATTTCTAAAAGAAAAGTTTCAAATTCCGCACTATTTCTAAGTATTTTTGCAATAAATATGCTCTGAGGCTTCTATGAGACCCCTTCGGGGTCGAGTACACCGTATCGCTTCCAGGGTGTAGGCTCGGGTCGTGACAAATAGAATCTTGAAAAACAAAAATAAAATAATATTTGAATAGAACCCATGGAGAATTAAGAGGAGCCCAAATCTGATCAATTGAAATTAAATTGAGAAATTGAAAACCTTGGGGACTCCATGAAACGGACTCCATGAGTGAATACCGACACATTTCTACTCAAAGCCCAAGATGAATTATGAATTGAAGACCTTAGAGTGAATCCTAGCTTTTACTTCTTTCTTAGGTTGAGAGGAATTTGGGAGAATGAATTTTGTTGGGTTTTGGGAAAAATAGGACAATGGGTGTAAAGTGGGTAGATTTAGGGCTTAAAAGTTTATACAGTTCTTAGTATAGAGGGTAAAACGACATATCATAGGCTTAAAATATTTCGGAAAAGACCCAAAAACCCCTTAAAATAATTGTCGAACCCTTCTACGGTTTGGACCTATGTTCCGCAAACCCCAACCATAGAAATCAACTTTGACCCTTAAATTTCAGTTAGTTTGGGACCTTCCTACGAGACATATCTATGACTCGTATATCATTCGACAGACCATCCTACTGACTCGTAGAAAAGTATAGAAACTTGACTTTTAAAAAAATTCCCTTTTTACGAGATTGGTCTACGACCTCTTATAAGTTCTAAGAATTGTAGACTATTCTCGTAGATCTGAACCAGCAAACAACATTCATGCAACCTTTTCCATCTTCCGAAACTCAAGGTATTATAATATCTCTCCCGTGGGAACATTCATCCTCATATAGTACTAAGGGAAACATTAAGAGGTGAGGGGAAGATATCTAACAACCAAACATTCATGCAATCATATAAATGCATATAATCGAAGGGAAAATCAACTCCAAGCTAACATAAATCCTACAACATTTTTCCAAAAAACATACATGCATGCATAAGGAAATATGAGACTGAGTAGAACACGTGAATCCACAAGAATGAATCATGACGGGCTGAATACCTCAAGTTAGAGTAGGATTAGAGGGAAAGAGATGACGATATTAGGACATCATATCGGCCTCAGCCTCCCAAGTGGCACCCTCCCCCATTTGATTCCTCCAAAACATCATCAAGTATGCAACTTCTTTATTCATCAACTTTCTAACTTGGCGGTCCAAAATCTCAGCCAAAACTTCTTCAAAAGAAACGTTTTCCTTTATATAAACTCTCTAATGGTACAATTGATGTCGGATCACCAATAGTTCTTTCCAATAAAGATATATAGAATATCGCATGCACCGACGATAATTTGGAGGGCAAGTCTAATTCATAAGTCACCTTGCCTATCCCCTGCAACACTTGATAAGGACCAACATAACATGTACTAAGCTTCACTTTCTTACCAAACATCATTACACCCTTCATTGGTGAAATTTTCAGGTAAACCCAATCGTTAATATCAAACTGAAGATCTATTCTTCTAACATAGGGATAGGATTTTTGTCAACTTTTAGATATTTTCAACCTTTCTCTAATAAGCCGAACATTCTCCGTACCCTCATGTACCAACTCATGACCTATCAAAGCAACCTCATCCAAATCAAATCAACCTATCGGGGATCAACACATCCTATCCTAAATAGATTTATATGGAGTAATACCAATACTTAAATAAAAACTATTATTATATGCAAACTCAATCAAAGGGAAGTGATCATCCCAATTACCCTTGAAATCAATAACACAAGCTCTCAACATATCTTCCAATGTTTGGAATCTACGCTCTATTTATCCAACAGTTTCAGGATGAAAGGTCGTACTAAGCTTGACATTGGTACCAAGACCTTTTTGGAAAGACTTCAAAAATTCAGAAGTAAATTTGGTACCACAGTCAGAAGTAATGAATAGGGGCACCCCATACAACCTAACTAGTTTCTATAGATATAACTTAGCATAAACTTCAATCGAATGAGAAACCTTTACGAGAGAGCAATGAGATGATTTCGTCATATGATCAACAATAACCCAAATTGAGTCATGTTGCCGCCGTGTTGAATAAACAAACCATAAAGTTCATATTCAAATCTTCCCACTTGCAACTAGGAATATGAATATCTTTGGACAAGCCTCTATCTTTTGATGTTCAACTTTTAATTTTTGACAGTTAGGACACTTAGCCACGAATTTCGAATTATCCTTCTTCATTCCATTCCACTAATAGACCTCCCGCAAGTCACGGTACATCTTTGTTTCACTTGGATGAACTATAAATCAAGTACTATGGACTTCTGATAAAGTTTTCTCCCTCAAATCATTAACATTATGAACATACAAACGACCTTAATATAAAAGTACACCATCTTCCCTTTGGTAGAAAGCCTCACCGAAATTCTTAAGCACTACTTTCTTCAATTCGACAACAACTGGATCAAGACTATGCTTAGCTCTTACATCTAATACAAAAGATGATTTTGAATCATTTCAAACAACTACATCACCTTCATTAGAATCAACCAATCGAATACCCAATCGATCAAATCTATGAACATAACAAACCATCATATTCTTATCTTCTTCAAAATGTGCAACACTACCCATTGATAGTCGACTATGATCATCCTCCACTACATTCCCCTTACCAAGGTGATAGAGGAAACTCATTTCATTTCTTAATCCTTTAACAACTTAGGCCACCTCCTTTGGAAAAGATTTAGATCATCTTGCTTGAACACATATAGAAAACATTTTTGGTTGGTAAAGACATCAACATGGACACCATACAAATAATGCTTCCAAATATTTAAGGAAAAAACAACCGCCGCTAATTCCAAATCATGGGTAAGTTAGTTCTTTTCGTCAAACTTAAGTTGGCTTGAAGCATAAGCAATAACATTCCCATTTTGCATAAGAACACACCCTAGCCCAATCGTTGCACTAATCACAATGAACAATGAACCGAGCAGAGCCTTCCGGTAAAGTCAACACCGAAGCATAGGTAAGCCTATCTTTCAACTCTTGAAAACTCTTTTCACATGCTTTGGAGCATAATTACTTAACCTTATTTTGTGTCAATGTCATCCATAGAGAGGAAATTGAAGAAAACCCTTCAACAAACCTTATAATAAATGGCCAAACCAAAGAAATATCAAATGTCCAAAGGAGATAGAGGTCTAGGACAATTTTTAAACACTTATGTCTTCTTAGGATCTACCTTAATTCGCTCACCAGAAACAATGTGCCCAAGAAATGACACAGAACTCAACAAAAAATTGCATTTATAAAACATAACATATAACTCACGATCCTTAAGAATTTGCAGCACAATCCTTAAATGATTTTCATGCTCATCCTCACTCCCAGAGTAAATGAATGTATCATCGATAAACACTATCACAAACATATCAAGATATTGTCTAAACACTTTATTCATCAAATCCATGAATACAACCAGAAATTTAGTCGAACTAAATGACATCACTGAGAATTCATAGTAACCAAACTGAGTTTGAAAAGTCATCTTTCTAATGTCACTCCCTTTTACCCTCAATTGATGATAATCCAATTGGAGGTCAATATTAGATAAATAAATTACTCTTTGGAGTTGATCAAAGAAATCATCAATCCTTGGAAGAGAATACTTATTCTTGATTGTAAACTTGTTCGATTTCTGGTAATCAATACACATGCGAAGTGAACCATGAACCATCCTTCTTACGTAAAAACAAAATTGCAGCTCATCATTGAGAGATATTAAGTCGGATGAAACCCTTATCTAACAAATCTTTCAATTGCTCCTTTAAATCATTAAGTTATGTTGGAGTCATACAGTAAGGGGGGATGGAGATAGGTTGTCTATCTTGGAGAAGATCAACACTGAAGTCTATTTCCTTCTAGAGAGCAACACCGGGAGATCATTGGGAAAAACTCTGGAAACTCATTTACAATGGGGACTGACACAAGATTAAGGGTTTTAGAATCTATATGCCTAACCCGAATAAGAAGATATATGCAACCCTTAGAAATCATTTTACTATCATTAAGACAAGAAACAAACAAACCTTTAGGAATATATTTTCCCTTTTTCAACTCTAGGAAGGGTTCATTAGGAAACATAAACTTAACCACAAAGGTTCTACAATCAACAAAAGCATAAAAAGAATGGAGCCAATCCATACAAGGAATAACATTGAAGTCCAACATATCAAGCTCTACAAGATCAACATGAGTGACTCTCTAGGATAATGAGATGAGACAATTTTTATAGACGCTCTTAGCCACAATAGATTCACCAATAGGCGCAGACACATAAAAAGGGTCTAACAACACATCCATAAAAACATCAAAATGCATAGCCACATATTGCATCACAAAAGACAAAGTAGCACTGGGATCAACCAAAGCATAAACATCAAGTTGAAAGAATATTAATATACAGGTAAAATCATTAGGAGAACCATCTTGATCAGGCTGAGTTTGAAGTGCATAAAATCACTTTTGTTTTCGAGCACTTGAAACTGAACCACTAAGCGTAGCTTGCCTTCCATCCATCCCTTTGTCGATTCAAGATGGAAAATATCTCAAGCGGTGACCATTTTTACCACAACCAAAACAATTATCCGTACCGATCAAACGCTTTCCCAAATGACTCTTGCCACAGTTTTTGCCTAAAAGAATCGAAGCTCAATTTCCACCACTATTTACTCATTGAGGCATACAGTTAGAAACTTACTCATCTTTGCCCTAAAGTCAACAACCATAGTTTGAGCATACCTAGCCAATTGTGTGACATTTAAAGAAATCTCTTTCACAGTCATATTTCCTTGATGATGGTTGATAAATTCAAGTACCTTTGTCTCCCTCATCTCAGTGGGAAAGAACAAATCAACGAAATCAACCTTAATGTTCTTCTAATAAAAAGGACCCGCATCAACCACGCTTTCTTCCTTCCATTTGTTAAACCAAACTTGATAAACACCCTTAAGTTGAAAAGTGGCCAACACTACTTTCTCAACCGTAGTCACTCCAATAATTCACACTATCATGTAAACCTGATCAATGAACTCTTCAGGATCCTCATCTACCTTGGAACCATATGAGGATTCATCGCACTAAAGTCCATTATCGTTGTCGCCATTGTACCCACATTTGGGTTCCTGGAAACATTATCCTCTCTATTAGCTTGAGTGGTCATTGCTTGAGCCAATACATGGAAATGAGCTTGGCATTCGTCATGAGTCACTTCCTTCATCAAAGGATCAACCAAAACTTTAGGAGCTTATTTTCCACATCCTCACCTTCATTTCTTCTAAAATATGCTTTTCTCGGCATCATATCTTGAAAAGCACTGAATAAGGATTATGAGAGAAATATATAGATTTACACTCTATAATACCACCTTAGAATGATGAAAGAAGTGGAATTTCCTAAGCATCTTATATCCTCCTATTCAAATGTGTGTCGCACTTTAAACTACTGAACAAGACTCTACTCGACGTGGTTTTTGAGACATTCTACGACCTTTCTAAACCTTGTGCTCTGAATACCAAGTTTGCCACGACCCTAAGTAAACCCTATGTGTAACATAGAATATAGAACTCCAAAAAGTTCCTCCAAAAGCCACTTAGCATACATCATATAAGATAATAGAATTCCAAATTTCAAAAGTAGCAATCTTATATCATGAAAGAGTTTGACATACAAAAGTCTAACATAGTCTCAATAAGCCCTCTAAGCATCAAAATGTGTGGTTGGGAAGTTACCCATACACCACAGTAATACCTCAGAATCATGAAGTTTAGAAAATAGGCCAAGTGGGAGGTCACTAGCCCATAACCAAGCCATGGCACACTTCATGGAGCCCTTGATGGGCCGTGAAGGGCACCATGGACAAGAGGGACTCCCTTCCCATGAGCCCTTAGAAAGTTTTGGTGAGCCTCACGCACCGTGGTGGTGGTCATTGAGGGGAAGCAGAACTAACCCAAAGGCCAGCCCCTTCTCACAGACCCCTATACGGGTCGTGACGGGGAAAATGACCCGTGAAGCTGGTCGTGAGGTGGGAAAAGGTTCAAGGGTCCTTCCCAAGCCACTGGTCTAGGTTCATGACTGCCCAAACGGCTCGTTGTAAGTCAGGGCAATTAGGTCTTTTCCTAAATATTTTATCTTGATACTATGTCATTTTTCCGTTACCTAGAACACCTATATAAGTGTTTTTAACCCAAAATTTAACCTATTCAAGTCATTCTTTAAAACTACCAAAAAGAAGAGCAAGTTTTTCACTCCCAAATATTTTTCTCTCTAGAAAGCT
Source organism: Solanum tuberosum (assembly GCF_000226075.1). NCBI lineage: Eukaryota > Viridiplantae > Streptophyta > Magnoliopsida > Solanales > Solanaceae > Solanum > Solanum tuberosum. The sequence continues at coordinate 1,587,717 of NW_006238941.1, read as the reverse complement.
GGAAGACGAAGAGTTCAACCTAGTACTTCAAGTCAAGTCAATTGTACAATTGAAGTTAAGAAATTGGCATTGAGGTATAATAGTTTTCATCCATGGAACCCTTTCATCCATGGAGTTCCAAACTTCTCCAATTTTCAAAGTTAGAAATCCCCAATTGAGTAAGGGGTTTTATTTTATGTTATGGGCTCTCTTGATTATTGATTTCATTGATTGATTTATGATTTCTTATGTATGAATTGAGTTAATATCATTTTTTATGATGATCCCCCATGAACCAATGTGATTCCCATATTTTCCAAGTTATGATTATATAATGTGAGTTTTGGTTTATGAAAGAAGAGTTTATGAAATCAAGCATGTTGTCATGAAAGTTATGTAAATGTTTTAAGGATTCTTTGAGAGTTAAGTATCAATGATTTTGTTGTTGTTGTGTTGTTGAAAGTATTTCTCATATACACATGAAAGCATGATTGTGAAAGGTTTTCTCACATAACAAGGGTTAATAGGGTTGAAAGTTCTTCTCATATAAAATGAACCAATGTTAAGGAGCTACTATAATGTTGAGGCAAGAGGCAATTACCAATACTCTCTAATTGAATTTCAAGAGGTGATTGCCCATGTCATATGATATAAGGAAAAGAGGTGATTACCCATGTTCATTTATGAGCTAAGATGAATATGATTAAGAACCATTCCGTGGAAGTAAAGTGTAGTACGGAGTAGAAAAGTGGCGATTACCCATGTCCCATAAACTATGTGCCTACATAGGATTTTATAGATAGACATTAGCTAGTGGATCCACATAAGCTAGATGTTCATGGTCCTTATCTTGGCAGGTAGGATAACTATTTACGGTGTGGGAGACACCAAAATTCCATGTTGATAGCTCACATGGTCTTATATTTCGGTTAAGGTACTTTGCACAAGCAAGTTAAGCTTAACCAAGGTTACTTCAAGGAATTATCTCATACATGTTTTAAGATGATGTTTACTTGCATTGATCATGTTTTATGACTCATTTCTCTAACTCTTATCTCATGTTTTAGCTTGATCCTTGCATGCTCATGAAAATGTCCCTTTTTAGAATTACTTTATATGTTTTCATGCATGGATATCATACTGGGTACATATTTTGTACTAACGCATCCTGCTGCCTATATTTCCCCAAATGTAGTGTCCGACAGTTAGGGTTCTCAGTTTCGTGGCTAGAGTTTGTTATGGATATTTTGAGCCTTGAAGAGTCCTCATGATTCCAGAATGGATTTTCATTATTTTAAGTTTTTCTTACTTCACTGTCAGTTTTGGAAAATGATGTACGGGCTATGCCCAGATTTATTCATATGTTCTAGATGGCTTTGAGACAATGTATTAGACTTCCACTTTACTTTTGTAATATTTTTGGAGTTGAAATATTTCTCTTTATCTCTGTTAATATATCCCTTGTATGATGAATGCAAATTGTCTTGTATGGGGGCCCTTGGGGTCTTATACGCCAAGGGGCTAGCTTGGGTCGTGGTAAACTTGATAATTAGAGCACAAGGTTTAAAAGGTCATAGGAAGGCTTATAAGCCACGTCGAGTAATGTCTTGTTCGGGAGTGTGAAGCGCGCCGCATTTATGAATGAGAGGCTACAAGATATCTAGGAAACTGCACTTCTCTCATAACTCAAAGTCGTGTGATAGAGTTTAACTCTACCATGTGTCTCTCCTAATCCTTAACCGATTCTCTACATAATATGGCTACTCGAAGAGCATATGCTAGAAGGAATGTGAGGGAGAATGTAGAACAAGAAGCTCCTCCTCAAGCTCTGGCCAACCCTTTGTCTAAACAAGTAACGAATGAGGAATTTAGGTGGCTTGTGTAGAGCCTTTCAGGGTTCTTTATGCTAGGTTACACCTAGGATATACTTTGGGTCGTGACACTCTTGGATTTAAAAACTTGAAGCATGAAACACTAACTTCCATCTTGAGAGTTTTTGGAGAAGAAGACTTGAAAATTTAGGAGAATTGCGTCAATGAGAAAATTTATGCTTAGTCTTAGGAGTAAAACTAAACCGATTTAGTTTAGGGGTTATCTGGGTTTGAAAATACCAAAACACCCTTAATTGAAACCTATTAGATGGGTTCTATAGTTTCAACGACCATCCGTAGAATTCTTTGGACTGTCTTGGTCAACCATAGAACTTGCTACTTGGGCACAATTTTCTGAACCATTCCTATTAGAAATTCCTACAGACCGTCAACAACTCTACGGTCAGTAGAACCCCTTCCTTAGAGTCCAAGTTTAAGAAAATTTCACCAAGTATGGATAACTTCTACGAATCACACCTAAGACACATAGACCATATTATGACTTGTCCTGTTCATTCGTAGGTCAACTAATGAAACTTGACATTTTCTAATTTCTCAAGATCATTTCTAAGACAGCATTCTACGGACTATAGGCCATTCTATGAGTCGTAGACTGATCTATAGAACCTGGCATTATGTATGTGATGAGTCCACAAATTGGACTCATTTAGGGCTTTATTTTATTAGAAATAGTGTCCTCGAATGCTTGTTTTATCTCAATACCTGATTAAAATGCTTAAGTTTCAGGTATTTGAAGTTTTACTGGAAGCATGGACAATTAGGCACAAAAAAGGGCTGAAAAGAACAAGAAATGAAAGTCTGCGGATCGCCGAGTTCAACTTGGTGAGTCACCGAATTGACATGCACCATCCTTTGTTCCAGTACAAGAAGCATTGAAGGAAGTGGATCGAAGGGTGCGGAAATAAGTAGTCGGCCAGTCGCCGATTAGTTCAGCGAAGCAGTACTGTACCACCCAATGATCAAGAAAATGAGGATGTTGAAGGCAAGACACTAAAGGAGATGAGCTGATTAAAGAGCGGATCGCTGAGTTCATCGGCGATCTCGACTAATGTCGCCGAGCGATCCTCCGTATCACAATCTGTGCAAACTATAAATACTAGTTAGAGTTGTAGTCTTAGTGTGAAACATTTCGGAGTAAAAATTATTATTAGTCTATAGTATTTTTATGTATTTTTTCTCTCAAGTTTGGAAGGGGTTTTGTGGAAACTTGAAGAAAGGAGTTCATCTTCCCCAAGTTGGAAGTGGATCTTCTTTATTCTTCTTCCGTAGCCTAATTCAAGGTTTAATTTCTTATACCCAGTTGATTCCTTATCATGTTAGGTATAATTTCTTATTTCTTGATGTCTGGCTAAAAACCCCCATTCTTGGGGAGTGATTTAGCAAATATGGGTTGATATTCTTGTTGGGTCTTGCTTGCTGATAAGTTAGATGTATTTTAATGGTGATTTCACCTAGTGGTTGTGGTTTAATATAAAGGGTTTGTAGTTAAAAATACAAAGCCACTCATGTGTTTTCAACTTGCCCGAGAGGGAGGTCGCGAAACAAAAACCGCTAGACTGATATCCTAAGGAGTAGGTCGACATGAGGTTCAGCCCGAGAGGGTGAGCCCTTGTCCCATATCCTAACACTCAGCTCGAGAGAGTTAGTGGGGTAAGGCGTAGGCTGGTCTTCATGCGACAAATGGGTGTCCGAGAGCAACGCATTTGAAATGGGGTAAGTTGCTCGAGAGGGAACTTATTTCCATTTAAAGCTTAGCCTAGTCACTATTGTGTTGCAAATTTCCTATTGAAAGCATGTACCCAACGATTTATCTCAACTTGTATTGCGGTCACATCCCAAGAACCTTCCCCATACTCGATTTTCTTGTTTATTTTGCTGTTTTACTATTTGTAACAAAACCCCCATTTGATATTTGACACTTTCGTGTCACCCCCTTTAATTTAGTATGTTTTTGTTCGTTAATATCTTTAGCTACGACTAGTTATAATGTAATTTTATTTTTCTATCAATTCTCAAAACCGCTCCCTTGGGACACGACCCCAACCCTTGGTGAGGTTACTATATTATCGATGATCGTAGACACTCATACCGTAGGGTAGTGTCGTTGGTCACGATAAACATCAAATTGGTGCCGCTGTCGGGGACTGGTGTTATTTAACAATTCTTAGGTTAATAGAATTGTTGTTCTTATTAGTAGTAGTTTACTTACCTAACACTTAGTTTAATCTAAACATAATTTTACCTATAGAGATCATATTCACAAAGACCCACATCATAGGCCAATTTTCGAGAATTTGGGGATCATGGGTTCTTCAAGAATTCCTTTGAAAATTGTATTAAAAACATTAATTCCACATTAATTCATCAATACAATGATTTAGAAAATCATTTGACAAGGCACCCATGTTTAGATTGAAAATTTGGAATTTTGGTCTTTGAATCACTTTTTTGAAAATCTTTGATAGAACTCCTTGAATGAGAGGTTATTCAAGAATCAAGAGTCACCATACCTTAATTATTCAAAACCCATGAAATTGAAGAAGAAATCAGTCGAAAACCCATTTTCTAGATTGAGGTTCATCAAGGTCTTAAATGGAGTTTTTGAGAGAACATATTTTGAGAGGGAAGAGTCAATTTGAAGAATGGGGTCTAATTTTAGGTTTTGGGGTTTTAACCAACTTAAAATACCCTACAATAGGTAGAATAACCATTTATAATAATTCCCCAAAGTACCCAAACTACCTATCACTTAGTTAGACCTTTTTAAACAAGTCAAACTTGAGTTTTATTTTCGTAGATTTCGTCGGGAACAAGTTTGCGACGCGGACGTGTTCCCACAAGTTTTCTGGAAATTAAATTCGAGACAGTAGAGTCCGCGATGTGGACCAAACTTTTGGCCCATGGTGGAGCTAGTCCGCGACGTGGACATGTTCCCTCCAAGCTCAACTTCAAGCTGCCTTGGCAGCTTGCTTGCCCAAGGTTGGGGTCCTCCTCGGGGACCCTTAGGGTGGCCCACGGGGTGTCGTATCCGAACGTTTTGACCCTAGAAACATTTATTAAGAGACTAGGGTCACCTCCACTGATTTTAGACTCCGAACAACACATAAAAATATGAACAACATACTAGAACACACCAACACGTAAAAGACTAGTTCTCGAACGTCTTGGTCATCCCTTGACGTTTGACTTCCAAACTCTTTAAAGCTGACTAAAAAGACTATTCTTCATTATTTTAACAAGTTATAAATGCATAAAACCCATGTGAGACTCTACTTTATCCTACTTTATTTTGAGGGTCGTTACATCATCCATCGTTTGTTCCCTGTTGTGATGTTCAATCAAGCAAAGCAAAACTACAACTAAGATTAGTAAATCTAAAACAAAGGAAAACATAAATTCTTGCCAATGATCCTTGGGATTACATACAATCAAAAACTCAAAGAAAAATAAAACTAAGAGTTAGGTAAGTAAACTACTACTAATAAGAACAACAATTCTATTAAAGTAAAAATTCTCAAAAAACACCAGTCCCTGGCAGCGGCGCCATTTTAATGCTTATCGTGACCAACGACACTATCCTACGGTATGAGTGTCTACGATCGTCGATAATATAGTAACCCAACCAAGGGTTGGGGTCATGTCCTAAGGGAGCAGTTTTGAGAATTGATAGAAAATAAAATTACATTCTAACTAGTCATAGCTAAAGATATTAACGAACAAAATTGTAGTAAATTAAACGGGGTGACACGAATGTGACAAATATCAAATGGGGGCTTTGTCACAAATAGTAAAACAACAAAATAAACAAGAAAATCAAGTATGGGGAAGATTCTTGGGATGTGACCGCAATACAAGTTGAGATAAATCGTTGTGTACATGCTTTCAATAGGAAATTTGTAACACAATAGTGACTATGCTAAGCTTTAAATGGAAATAAGTTCCCTCTCGGGAAATTTACCATTTTTCAAATGCTGCGTTCCTCTCGAACACCCATTTGCCGCAGGAAGATCAACCTACGCCTTACCCCACTCACTCTCTCGAGCTGAGTGTTAGGATATGGGACTTCACCCTCTTGGGCTGAACCTCATGTCGACCCACTCCTTAGGCCATCAGTCTACTGGTTTTGGTTTCACGACCTACCTCTCAGGCAAGCCGAAAATACATGAATGGCTTTGTATTTTCAAGTACAAACCTTTTAGATTAAACAACAACCACTAGATGAAATCACCATTAAAATAAATCTAACCTATCAGCAAGCAAGACCCAACAAGAATATCAACCCATATTTGCAAAATCACACCCCAAGAATGGGGGTTTTAGCCACATATCAAGAAAGAAGAAATTATACCTAACATGATAAAGAAATCAACTAGGTATAAGAATTTAAACATTGAATTAAGCTATAGAAGAAGAATAAAGAAGAACCACTTCCAACTTGGGGAAGTCTCCACAAAACCCTCTCCAAACTTGAAAGAAAAAATACTATAGACTAATAATAATTTTTACTCTAAAATGTTCCACACTAAGACTGCTACTCTAACTAGAATTTATGGTTTTCACAGATTGTGCTGTGGAGGATCGTTCGGCGACATTAGTCGTGATCGCCGATGAACTCGGCGATCCGCCCTTTAATCAGCTCATCGCCTTCAGTGTCTTGCCTTTAGCATCCTCGTACAATGGATCATTGGGTGGTATAGTACTGCTTTGCGAAACTAATCAGCGACACGCCGACTGCTCCTTTCCTTGCCTTTTGATCCACTTTCTTCAAGTCTTCGCGTACTGGAACAAAGGGCGGTGCATGTCAATTCGGCGAGTCGCCAAGTTGGCCTCGGCAATCCGCAGACTCTCATTTCTTTTTCTTTGCAGCCCCTTTTTGCGCCTAAGTGTCTATGCTTCCAGTAAAATTTCAAATACCTGAAACTTAAGCAATTTAAACAGGTATTGAGATAAAACAAGCATTCGAGGACACTATTTCTATTAAAATAAAGCCCTAAATAAGTCCAATTTGTGGACTCATCAACACCCCCAACTTAAACTTTTGCTTGTCCTCAAGCAAACTCAAGTTCAGCAGTTCAAATAGGGTGCCTCAAACAGTGCTACACAAGACTAAATCATGAATGCACACAACAAGACTCAATTTATTTATGCAAGACTAAATCATGAATGGTTCACTCTGAATTTGTATTGACTATCAATAGTTGAATAAGGTGACCATTAAGAATAAGTATCCACTTCCAAGGATATATGATTTGTTTGACCAATCTAAGGTGCAAGTTACTTCTCTAAGATTGACCTTAGATCGGGTTATCACCAATTGAGGGTGAAAGAAGATCCTCTCAAGCTTCAAGAGAGAAATCTAGGGTTCAACCTTCAAGATCTGTATTCCTCCATAGCTTTTGGGCTTTGAATTTCAAGGTATGTAGGGCTTCATCAATGGGTTTCATTCACCCATTGATCTCCAATGTTTTCTCCAATACATTTTTGATCAAATTGATTAGGTTTTAATTCAAATCATCACGCATTCTATTTGTGTTGATCCAACTGCTTGAATTTGATATTAGTATAATTGTTTTAGCTCAATTACATGCTTTTCAATTTAAATCACATGAACCCATCCATTGATCATGATTTTAACTATGAACCCTAAAATATGTGAATTTATGAAGAAACTATGAATCTAGGTTTTCATGTTTTCATTCTGTTATGCATGATTTATGAAAAAAGAATGTATTATGAATTAGGTTGACTTATGATGAGCATCACCAAAATTGTAAAAGGTTTTCTCACATTAAGGAATCATGGATTGGTAAAAAGGTTTACTCACACATCCTTGATTAAAAAATTTATGAGCTACTCTTTGATTTTTAAACTTGGACTAGTATTTGAATCGTACCTTCCCATGGATTATTATATGTTTATTAAATTGACAATTCCATTGGGATTGAACTTAGCACCGAGGGAACTTTGAAGTGGAGGCTCAAATAGGATAGTCTTTAGTAGCAACCTCTAATCCCATACTACGGGCACCTGCAAGATTGCCTTAAATGGCCTAGCGAGTGGATCTACATATATCACATGATATTATACAGAGTTCTACCTTGGAAAGTACACTCTCCCTACTCGATGTGGGAGTTACATCAGATTCCATGTTATAGCTCACATGGTGTTTTGTCGGTTAAACCTAATATCCAAAAAAATGATCTATGTTTTATATCATGATTTTAATGAAGCTTTCCTTATTATTTTTAAATATGAATTGACCATGTTCACAATTTATGATATTTCTTTAAAGGTTTTACTATGCTTAGCTTTGTCATCCATTTCATGTTTCTATTATGTCCTCTTATGACCATGTTTTACATTTTCATGCATATCCCGCTTACTTATTACATTCCATGTACTAATGCATACTTGTGACTATATTTTTTCCTAATATAGACTCCACCAATCTTCGTCCTCCCGTTTGTGGTTAGTCGACTTGCCCCTTTTAAATTCAAGAGTTGGTGAGTGCTCATGTTCAAAAGACCATGTTACCTTTACTTCACTGTCGTTATGTTTTAGTTTTTACACATTGTATATGGTGTACGGGTTGCATCGTGGCCAAGATGTCTTGTCAATATGATATTATATTTTTTCTTGATTATTCTGTAGTGTATATATTTGTAGTGGCTTATGTAGGTTCTCTCATGGTCTTATACAACATGTGACATCTAGGGTGTACTTTGGTTCATGAAAAATATCATATTTAGAACACAAGTCTTTAGAAAAGTTCCTAGTATGCCTGACAAGCTGCATTGAGTAGAGTCGTTTTCACGAGTGTGAAGTGTTCCAAATTTATGAATAGGAGGTTACAAGGCATATAGAACACTTCACTTATTTCATTACTCTAAAGTCATTACATATAGTCTATCTCTATAAAGATTCTTCTCCTAAATTGTGCTGGATCATTTTTAGGATTTGGCCCCTTGAAGAGCTTATGTGAGAAGAAATGTGAGGGAGAATGTGGAGCCCAAGGTTCCTCAATTTCTAGCTGACCCTTTGGCTGAGCAAATGACTCTGGTGTATTGTGAGTCATTTTTCAATCGTACGCTCAAGCATGATGGCCCAAAATATAGAGAAGTCATTGCTCCCATGAACCGAAATGTGGGTACGACAGGGAAATGGATAAGGGACTTCACTATGATCAATCCTCTGGAATTCCATGGTTCTATAGTTAATGAGTATGTTCAAGTGTTCGTTGATAAGCTCTACATGATAGTGGGAATTATGAGATTGTCTACGGTTGGGAAGGCGGAATTGGCCACTTATCAACTTAAGGATGTATCTCAAGAGTTGTTTGAAGAATGGAAAAGTGAGAAGGTGGTTAATGTGGGTAATCTCTATTGAGTGAAATTCATAGGAGTTTTTCTTGATCATTTCTTTCCTCTTGAGAAGAGAGAAGTGAAAGTGATTTAGTTCATATCCATCAAGGGAACATGAGTGTGAAGGAGAATTCTTTGAAGTTTACTCAATTGTCTAAGTATGCTCTGAATATGATTGCTGACTCTAGGTCAAGGATGAGTAAGTTCATGTCCAATTTGTCTAATATAGTGGTTAATGAGTGTCATACCTCCATCTTGATTAAGGAGACGGACATATCTTGTTTCATTGTATATGCAAAACAAATTGAAGAGGAAAAACTCAAGGAAAGGGCTACAGAGTCCAAGAGGTCAAGGACCGGTGAGGGTGACATTTCTTATTCTAGGTCCGGTGGACAAGGTCGTTCTTAGTTTCAAAAAAAGTTTTCCGGCCAGGAATTTGTAATGGGTCTTCTATTCCCGCTTGCACAAGCTGTGAAAAGAAACTTGATTTTAAGTTTCTAGTTGATATAAATGGTTGCTTTAGTTGTATAAAGAGTGGCCACAAATTAAAGGATTGTCCATTTCAAACTAGCAAGGTTAAGGATGGTACCCAAACTCAGCCTAGTGGTTCATGTTTCGATGATTCTCATTAGAATAGGTACTATACTCTTCATAATTGAGAGGATCCCAAGGGTTCCCCAGATGTGGTTACCAGTATAATAAATGTTTTTTGCCTTGATGTTTATGCTTTACTTGATCTGGGTGCTACCTTGTATTTTTCTACTCCCTATGTGGTGATGATATTTGATGTTGGTCCTGAAGTCCTTTCTAATCGGCTTCATGTCTCTATCCCCTTGGTGATTCTATAGTACCTAAGAGAGTTTATAGAAACTATCATATTTCAATTTCTCATGGAGTCACTCAAGTTGATCTTGTAGAGCTTGATATGTTGGATTTGGATGTTATTCTTGGGATGGAATTGCTTCATGCGTGTTATGATTACATAGATTATAGGACCCGATTGGTCACATTCAAGGTTCCGAAAGAATATATCATTTAATGGGAAGGGGAAATTCCAGGCGTAAGGTTCAATGTGTTTCTTGTCTAAAGGCTAGGAAATTGATTTCTAAAGGTTGCATTTATCATCTAGTTTGAGCTAGGGCTACAGAATCTAAAGCCCCTACTCTTGAGTCAGCTTCTATTGTAAATTAGTTTCCAAAAGTATTCCCCAACGATCTTCTTAGTATCCCTCCCAAAAGGAAATAGACTTCAAAATTAACCTTTTCCCATAAACAGAGCTTATCTCTATTCCTCCTTATCATATGGCCCTGACAAAACATAAAGATTTAAAGGACAAACTATAATACTTGTTGGATAAGGGTTTTATTAAACTGAGTATTTCATCATGGGTAGCTCCAGTGTTGTTTGATCAAAAGAATGATGGTTCTCTTCAAATGTGCATCTACCATCATGAATTGAACAAAGATATGATTAAGAATGAGTATCCTCTTGTATGGATTAATGATTTTTTTAATCCACTCCAACGAGTGAGTTACTTCTCTAAGATTGACCTCCGATCGGGTTATCACCAATTAAGGGTGAAGGAGAGTGACATTCTGAAGATGGCTTTTCAAACTCGGTATGGTCTTTTGAGTTTTTGGGGATGTCTTTTTGTTTGACTAATGCCACGGTAACATTTATTGGTTTGATGAATAAGGTCTTTAAGAAATATCTTAACATGTTTTTTATTGTGTTTATTGATGACATTTTGATTTACTCACGAAGTGAGGATGAGCATGTTGAGCATTTGAGGATAGTAATGCAGATTTTTAAGGATCGTGAATTGTATACTAATTTTGAAAAATGTGAGTTTTGGTTGAGGTATGTTGCTTTCCTTAGTCATATTATCTCCGCTGAAGGTATTCAAGTCAATCCTAATAAAACTAAGGTTTTTATGAATTGGCTAGACCTTTGTCCACTTCAAATATACGTAGTTTCTTGGGTTTGGCATGTTACTGTAGAAGGTTTGTGGACGGATTTTTCTCTATTGCTTCGCTTTTGAATACATTAACTCAAAACAAGGTGCAATTCTTATGGTCAAAAGCTTATGAGAAGAGTTTCTAATAATTGAAAGATAGACTCAGTTCAACACCTATTTTGACATCACGAGAATGGTCGGATGGTTTTGTTGTATATTGTGATGCTTCTCGAATTGGTCTTGAGTTTGTTTTGATGCAACATGGGAAAGTCATTGCATATGCTTCAAGGATATTGAAGGTGCATAAAAAGAAATATTTGACTCATGATTTTGAGTTAGCGGCAGTAGTGTTTGCCCTTAATAATTTGAGACATTACTTATATTGTGTTCATGTAGATGTGGTAACGGACCACACGAGTTTGAAATATTTGCATACTCAAAAGGATTTGAATCTTCTCCAAAGGAGCTTTCTTGAGTTATTGTATGATTATGACATGAGTGTCCTCCATCATCCTAGAAAGGCGAATGTGGTGGCGGATTATCTTAGCCGACTATCAATGGAAAGTGTTGCTCATGTTGAGGATGATAAGAATGATTTAATTTATGATGTTCATAGATTGGACCGAGTGAGTTTTTGCTTGGTTGATTCCAATGAAGGTGTTGTAATTGTTCATAATGGTTTCAAATCATCTTTTTTTTTGGATGTGAAGGCTAGACAAGATCTTGATCATGCATTGGTTTACTTAAAGAAGTCGGTCTATGAAAAATCCATTGACGCATTTTTACCTAACGAGGACAAAGAATCCTTTGATATCAAGGTTGGTTATGTGTTCCGAATGTTTATGAGTTGAGAAATTAGATTTTGACAAAAGCTCATAGTTCTTAGTTTTCTATTCACCTGGGAGCCACGAACATGTACCGTGATTTACAGGTAGTTTATTGGTGGAATCGGATAAAGAAGGATTTTGCAGAATTTATGGCTAAATGTCTGAATTGTGAACAAGTGACAGTTGAACATCAAAACCTAGGTGGTAAAGCTCAAGACATTAGCATTCTTACATGGAAATGGGAAGATTTAAATATGGACTTCATTACGGGTTTACCTCGCACTCATCGACAATTTTATTTGATTTGGGTTAATCTGGACCAAATGACAAAAATGGCTCACTTCCTTCATGTTAAAACTTCATTCTAATTGAAATATTGCTCCAAGCTTTAGATTCGGGAAACAGTAAGGTTGCATGGAGTGCCTTTGTCCATTATCTCTAATTGTGGTATTCATTTTACATCTCAGTTTTGGAAGTTGTTTTAGAAAGGTCTTGGTACACAAGTAAAATGGCATGACTTACCATCCCTAGACCGATGGACAAGCCGAATGTACCATTCATACCTTAGAGGTTATGTTAAGAGCTTGTGTGATTGATTTCAACGTAAATTTGCATGATCATTTGCCTTTGATTGAATTTGCTTATAATAATAGCTATCACTCTAGCATTAGGATGGCACCGTTTCAGGTAATTTATGGTAGTAGGTATAGGTCTCCTATAGATTGGTTTGAAGTAATTGAGGTTACATTAATAGGGCTCAGGTGTATGCATGAGGCTATGGAAAAGGTTTAACTTATTCGCGAGAGGTTGTAAATGGCTCAAAGCGACAAAAGTCCTATTTCGATGTTAGAAGAAGAGATCTTCAGTTGGAAGTTGATGATTGGGTCTACTTTAATATTTCACCTATGAAGGGTGTAATGAGATTTTCAAAGAAAGGGAAGCTTAGTCCGAGCTATATTGGCCCATTTAATATTTTGAGGCGTATTGTAAAAGTTGCTTATGAACTTAAGTTGGATAATGATTTAGCATCGCTACATCCCGTATTCCATGTCTCTTTGATGAAGAAGTGTGTTGGAGATCGTACATCTATTGTGCCTTTAGAAGGTTTAGGAGTCAAGGAAAATCTTTCATATGAAGAGGTTCCGATTGAGATTTTAGACCAACAAGTTTAGAAGTTCAGAAATAAGGAAGTTTCTTCCGCGAAGGTTCTATGGGAAAATCCATTAGTTGAGGGGGATACTTGGGAGGCCGAAACCGATATGATTTTCCGGTATCCTTATCTCTTAACCTCCGCTTATGTTCTACGTTGAGGTACTAGTTCCTAGTGGTTCATTGTTTCGGATCCATGTGTTTGAGTAATTCGAATGTTTCCATATGCATGAATATTCATGAAAAACTAGGTTTTGATGTTATGATTTAGCTTAAAGTGATTATCCATGTTTTATGTCCATTTTGATGAAATTTGAATTCATGTTGTGTTGTTAGTTTCTCCGCTACTCTATTCATGCTAGCTTGAGTTGCATTCGAGGACGAATGTTCCCAAAGAGAAGATATTGTAACACCTCAGAAGTTGAAAGATGAGAAAGATGAGAAAGGAAAGAAAGGTGTAGAATTTCTCTGAGGCAATGGTCTACGAGACAGACCTAGGTCTAGTAGGAATTCCAACAAGCAGTATAAATGGAATCGTAGGACCTAGTATTGAGTTTTAGAAAATCAAGTTTCTCAAATTTGACCTATGAATGAATAGGATGAACAGTAGGAATTACGACGAGTCATAGATTTCTTTCATAGAAAGGTTCCAGATTTATTAAACATTTTAACCAAAAGTTGGGTTCTACATATGGGGTCTATAGAACATAGAAAATATAATGGACCGTAGAAAGGTCTAACGGGAAATGATTGAATTTTGACTTTTTAAATTTTGTTCCACGGTTGGCTAGGACGGGCCGTAGAAATTCCTACAGACCTTAGGAACCATCCAACAGTTATTTTTAAGGGTATTTGAATCTTTTCCTATGCACCTAATACATATATTATATATTCAAAGTGCTATAACTACCTTTAAACCCCTGAATATACCCAAACCCTCTCATTCTCTAAAATCCCCAAATCCCATCCAAATATATCCCCTCCAAATCCTCTCAAGCTTCAAGGGTATAACTACCTTTAAACTCCTAAATATACCCAAACCCTCTCATTCTCTAAAATCCCCAAATCCCATCCAAATATATCCCCTCCAAATCTTCTCAAGCTTCAATGGAGAAATATAGGGTTCAAGCTTCAAGTATCCTTATTCCTCCATTGCTTTTGGGATTTGAATAGTAGGGTATGTAAGTCTTAATCAATGGGTTTCATTTACCCATTGAGCCCCAAAGGTTTATCTAGTTCTTCATATCAATTTCAATCAAATTGATTAGGTTTCCATTCAATTCTTCATGGGTTCTATTTATGCTGATCCAATTGCTTGAATTTGATCTTGTTATGATTGTTTTAACTCAATTACATTATTTCCAATTAAAATCACATGAAACAATGCAGTGATCATAATTTTTACTATGAACCCTAAAAGATGTGAATTTATGAAGAAGCTGTGAATCTATTATTTGATGTTGTCATGAAGTTATGCATGATTTATGAAAAATAAATGTCTTATGAATTAGGTTTCTTTAAGATGACCATGAATAAAATTGTGAAAGTTGTTCTCACACATGCTTGATTCAAGAAGCTACTTTATGATGTTTAAGCTTGGGCAAGTATTTGAATTGTAGTTTCCCATGGATGATGATATGTCAATGAATTGACTATTCCGTTGGGGTTTAGCATAGCACCGAGACAACTTTGAGGTGGAGGCTCAAATAGGGTAGTCTCTAGTTGTCCCCTCTAGTTCATAACTATGTGCATCTGTAGGATTGCCTTAAATGGCCTAGCTAGTAAATACACATATAGCTTATGATATGATACGCAGTTCTACCTTTGAAAGTAGACTTTCCCTTCTCGATAATGGAGTTAAGTCGGATTCTATGTTGTAACTCACATGGTCTATTGTCGGTCAAAGTTAATACCCTACAAAATGATCGATGTTTTTATATCAATATTTTAATGAAGCTTTCCTTAGGATTTAAAATTTGTGTTGACCTTGTTTATGATTTATGATTTTTCTTTAAAGGTTTTATTATGCTTAGCTTTGTCATGCATTTCATGATTAAATTTGAGCCTCTTATGATCATATTTTACCTTTTCAAGCATATCTCTCATACTTAGTGCATTTCATGTAGTAGTGCATACTTGTGCCTACATTGTTTCACTATTGTAGGGTCTATTGATCTTCCTACTCCTGCTCATGGTTAGTTGACTTTCCCCTTTGTTGTTCAAGAGCTGGTGAGTCCTCATATTCCGAGGACCATGTTTCCTATATATCATTGTCATTAGGATTTAGTTTTCTAACATTGTACGTGGTGTATTGGTTACATCTCGACCACTTCTTTGATGTAATAGATGACTTGTCAAAAATATGTTAGAATTCCGCTTATATGTTAAATGCTATACTTTGATATGAACTATCTTATTTTTATTATATTGTGTATATGTATGTCACGTGTCTTGTGTAGGTCTCTCGGGGTTTAATACGTCATATCACGTCTAGGGTGTACTTTGGATTGTGACAACAAATGTGGAGGGGACATGAGATGTTTCACATGATCTTTCCGAAAGTTTAGATGCTGACTATGAAATTTCCTTCATCTCATTTCACAACAAAACAAATGGTCAAGTAGCTTATGGTCTATTAGTGTTAGCCTCAATCTGAAATTAATTTCCTGCCGCTACCTTTCTCTGTTTTTATTTTGGTGACATAATCAACTCTTCATTTTTTTCAATGGAATAATTGACTTTGCTTGATCTACTCAATTATCTTACTTGTTTATTTCTACCCCAGTGAGATTGCACAACCTAGTAATAAGAGAAGAAAACATAAGTTCTTCAAATACTCCTTGAACTCCTAGAAAATCATGTGAGCAATATTCAGCAGAATGTTGTCAAGAATGCAAGCAACCACTTAGGCTCTCAATACTGTGATATTGAATACATTTCCATGAGGAGACTCAGCTGAAAATAAGGTGTATTCAATTCTTTGATTTGCAATGAACTCTCTGAAGGTGTTGTCTCTCTTTGTGATAACTTAAGATCCCATATTGTTCGGACATATATTACACACCAACTAATTATCTGGAGCACAATTTTGTGGTCTAAACAATGTGATGTCAGGATTTTATAATTGATAGAACCTATTGATTGCTTCGGCTCCAATATTTATCATTTTACCTTTTATTTTAATAATTGGTGTTGCAAATCTAACCTCTTTGAGGTTTGTGTAATATTATATTACTCATTATTCATTACCCTTACAAGCGTCAGCTTGAAAACATGCATCCCATAGATACCAAAAATTGATAAAAGTTAGGAAGAGCTTTAGCCACTCGATCAAGTCCAATATCTCTTTTAGGGAACAACTTCTTTTTAGCAAAGTCAGAGTAATAGCATCTCTCACATTTCAGAAATAAATTGAGTGTGAACATATTCATCCTCAAATTCCAAAGGGTCCTCATACATTGCTTAACCTGAGTTAGCATTGAATTTTTACTTTTGATACCTAAACCTATCTTATAAATTTGAATACTCTATATAAGCATGTAATACAGTTCATTGTGATTCATCTAAGAAAAAAAAAATTTAATCCAAAATTTATTCTGAGTGATCTGCATAAAGTTGCCATGTTTGAGCTTGTCAGAATTTTGCCTCAGATACCGCATTTGTGGTCAAATCATAATTATGGTCACCGCAAAAGTGATAAAATGTCAACAATTGAGGTATCAGAAGAATTTCTCAGGAGTTGTTAAAGTGGCCCTCTCACTGCTAATGTGATGACCAAAAAAGCAATAGAGGATCTACTAATATGAAACTTTATTTTCCAACATACCCACTTTGACCCAAAAACTAAAATTATTTGTACAAATACTTTCGATACAGACGTTTGATCCAGCTTGACACTCAAAATCATGAAGGATACTTCAAATACAATATCAAATCAATGAATGTTAAAGAATTTCTTCGATGATTTTATTAGATCCTTCATCAAGTAGTTAATGGGAATACCCTTTCTACAACATTAGAATAGGTTATGGGTACTCAAGACTTCCTCAATTGTTAATTTAAATAATGCTCACTCTCAAACACATTATCAACAAGCAAATAACACAAATATTTATCATTTCAATCAAGAAAAAACAACCCAATTATTCCCTAAACATTAGAGAAAAAATTGAGGAGAAGAAGAGACTCTTATAAAATTAGAATTGTAAGTGTGAACACCTAATTTTTGACCGAATATAACATTTTACACTATTTTATTACTGACATATTTCTTTAGATTTAAAATTCAATATTTTGATTTTATATTTTATTTTAGTATGTTTATTATAAAAGAATTGAAAACAATAAAAATAGAATCGCATTTTAGGGTAATTTTGATTTTTCAAAACAAATACAATTACAAAAAATATATGCTTTCTTTTCATCGAAGATAAATAAAAAAACCAGTGTTTCTTAATTATGTTTTTAGATTAGTTATTTAACTATCTTTTATTTTTGTTGATTCAAAATAACTAACCAATACTTTTATCAATAAAATATATTTATCAAAAATAAAATAAAAATAACTAATCCTAAAGTCACCCCATAATCCCACTCACGTGCACACAAGACGTGATCTTTTTTTTCTTTTCTTGGCTCGTCATCTGCATACAAATGCACATTTTTTAAAGCCACAAGCACATAAATATACGGGGAGGATAAATAAAACAAACAAACAAAAAAGAACATGAGGAAAAAGAAAAATATGAGAAGGAAGAGAAAAGAAAAAAACTGTGAAAAGGAAAAAATGTGTTTGTTCTGAAAACTAAGTTACATTTCGAGGTTTATTCATGGGTTCAAGTTTCTGGCTCTTTAATGTTAATTAATAATTAATAACTTTTGAAATCAGTATATCCTAGCAGTTAATTTTTTTGTGGTGAATCAAATTTCACGAAAAGGCTAATTTCTTGTATTGTTTAATAAAATGTTTGTGCGAAACCTGATTCAAATTATATGCAGTTATTTAATATTCATCTGTGTTTATGTGATACTATTTTAATGATGTATATCGTGATTCATTTTAAAGAAATTTTCTTAATGTTAAAAAATATAAACATAATTGATTTTTTAAATAAAAATGAAGCATAGTTGATACATGTTATTAGACATAAAATTATAATGACCCTTCAAGTTATTTCTATGTTTTCACATCCTGTTCATTGTTTACAGAATATCTATAGTGACCTCAAGTTATTTATGACTTGCTAGGACTGACAGTTTGGTCACCTAGTCGTTAATTTGGTTTTTATGCGTGTTTTCATGCTTCCAAGCTTTTGAACCTTGAATGGTTATTTTTTATTAAAAGTTCAAGAAGATGGCCTCAAAATAAAATTCTGACTATTTCATCAGCTCTGGAAGGGTCATTTTTGTCTAGTAATCTGGTAGGCATGACTCTCGAGGCTTCTAGTGCAAGTCTCTAGATTAGGCATTTTTACTTTCAAGTTGAGGCCTAAGTTTGAATTTAGTAATCATTCTTAGTAAACAAGTTCAAATGAGAATTATGTCAGTTTTGTTAACTCTGAAATGTTGTGTTTGGTCTAGAACGATCCTTTGTTCGGATACCGAGACTTTCGAGCATTTTCTAAGCACCCTTGTGGATTTTTTCTTTAAATAGAGTTAGGTGTGGGACCCATATTCTGCCAAAACGTCCTCGTATGGAAATTCAGATTGCTATGTTGAGTTAGAACAATCAAATTTTATTGGTTTGCATATCTCATTTGCATGCACGGGGTTCTGAACACTTTCGGAGTTCCCGGGCAGAGCTCGGGAGACTTTCTGAGTCTCTTGATGTTCGTGCAGGCCGCTTTTGCGCCCTTGGATTCTCTTAAGAGAAAGTCACTCTTGCGACCAAGGCTCTACTTAAGTTAGGCTAGCTAGTCAGCTGGTACCCTTTTAAGAAGCACTGGGTTCGCTTAAGTGGCAACCACTTTGCTTCTAGGACTCACATAAGTGAGACACATTTTTGTGGCCAGGAGCTTCCAAAAGCGAGGCCCGCCACTTTGAGGCATGTCGCTTAAAAACGTTAGTGACCGCTTAAGCGGTCATTTGCCAGCTTTTATTTCAATTTTGGATGTGAATTCAAACATTAGTTGGTTATTAAATTGTCAATTTCTCCTCCATACTCCAATTTCAATAACTCGATGTTTTGGGTGATCATATTGGTTCTGGCTACTTAGTTTTGTGACTGAAAATTTTTGGAGAACCTTTGTTTAAGATAAATTTTGCAAGTTTATAAGTTGCCTTGACTTGTTAATGTTGTAATCTGCCTATTTGTTGATTTTGTTGTTTTGAGCCCCAAATTGTGTTCTATTTTAAAACACAAGTTCGAGGTATTGTTTAGGACTCTTTGATGAAGTCAATTTCAAAAAATTTGCTGCAGGTCCCACAAATCTCATTTTACTCTGAAATTGGTTCATTTCCATTTTATGTGTTTTTGTGGTCTAAACGAACGTACATACATTGTGATTATCTAATTGATAGTGTGGCAAACTTTGAAGGTCGTTCGTAAATGAATAGCTTTGTACTTGTTATTTGGAGCGCACACGTTTGGCTTACATGTAGGCTACGACTTCCTTTCTATTTTGATTGAGCTTGAATGCATAAAGGCATGCTGATTAGAGTAAATTGGGGGCAGGTACCTAGTTATTCTTATTTCTCTTCTTAGATACCATGATTTAGGATTAATCCGCATTATTTTGGGTTTAGTACCATGCTAGTTGGTTTTTATGTGTGTTGTTGCATGTTGTTATGTATTAATTGTGTTACTATTTTGGTAATGACCATGTTTGGCCTTAGTTTAGGGGTATATGAGTGTTGTCTTAGAGTTGCAATCCTTAGCCTTGTTTTGTCTATGACATCATTTCAGATGGACTAGATCCTTGTAGATATAAATAGAATACTTGAGTCTCATAGCATGAACCATAGTTAGGGCGATTTCACAGCTTGTTAGATCTTATGTTCTATTACTATATTTTTGCGCCTCCAATATGTTAACAAAGGTTATTTGCTTTCGCGCCGACATGTGATTGGATTGTTGTAGGCTTGGGGCATTTAGTTGATTCTTTGTGGGTAGACGTCATTCCATAGTGACTTGGTACTAATATTTGACTTCTCTGGAGTCGACACGCCCTTGGGTCATTCTTTCTCACTGGGCGGCTAACGCCCCTAGGAGTGGACTAGCTGCTGGGCGGCATTAATTTATAAGATCATTTTCGAAGTCGACACGCATCCATGTCACTCTCTCTAGTTGGGCTAGAGTGAATTGGCAGGCTTAGCACCCTAGATTTATTGTCACTCTTCGTAACTGGCATGTGAGTTTGCTAGATATGATGGTTACTTGGGCTGGGAACCTGACTTTTTCTTCATGGCTTTCTTATTTTAGTAGACTTATCTATAATGTGTACATGTCGGGCTTATAGGGTCTGTTCGGATTTTATTTAAACGTGTGTACAATCTTATCTTTTGGGCTTATGGGGTCTGGTTAGGTTTAGTTAGATTTCCTTAGATTTACTTATTGGTATGCTCGTGTGCTTTCTTTTATATCTTCTTTGACCTCTATTTGTGTCTAGATTCTATCATTTCTTATTGTCTTTACCTTTCTTGCTCACTCAACCTATGATGCCTCGTGAGTACCTTTGTTTTGATACTCATGCAATATTATGCATATGTTTTGTGATGCAGGTCCTTGTAGAACCCCGAATCCGAAAGAGGGCACCATAATAGATTTCAATAGTTGCAGGTGCCATCCACATTGTCCAACTAAAGCACCTGGGTTCGACCATGGATCATAGGTAGGTCGGTGGATTGGCCACTCAAAATTTTCCAGGCCATGGACCACGCCTGGACCTACGAACCTATAATGGGTCTACGGTCCATGGTCAAGGAACCGTAGGTCAGGCCAAAACTCTCTGACCACCAACAACGGTCCACCCGGATGGGCCATGGGTTAGACCACGGTCCGTCGACTGGGTCCGTCGATTGGTAGGTCGGTGACAGCTGACAGTTAGTTCAGGGGTGGTTGGATCTTTTTCTAATGAATTAGTTTTTATACTACGTCGTTTACCCCTCACTAAGACCCCTATTTAAACTTTTTCAACCCCCTAATTAACCCATTCACTTTATTTTTCCAAAATCCCTCCCCAAATATTTCTCTCTCTAGAAACTTGAAGAAGAAGAAGATTCATCCTAGGGTTTCATGTCAAGGTCTCAATTCCTCTATTGAATGATAGTTTTTTTATTCAAGGTATGATAGTTTTCATCCATGAATTCCTTCCATCCATGGAGTTCCCAAATTTCTCTATTTCAAATGGTTGAATTTCCCAATTAAGTTAGGGTTTTCTTCAATTATCATGGGTTGTTTGCATTATTATTTTAAATGATTGAATTATGATCTCTTATATGTGAATTGATGATACATAATGATTTTATGAAGATTTCCCCATGAGCCCATGTAATCCCCGTGTTTTCAAGTTATGAATAATATGATGTGGGATTTTGATCTTCAAAGAAGAGTTTTATGAAATTAGGCATGTAAGGATGAGCATATTGATCATTTCAGGACCGTGCTGCAAATTCATAAGGACCAACAACTTTTTGCAAAGCTTAGCAAATGCGAATTTTGGTTAAGGTTCGTAGCTTTCCTTGGTCTTATTGTTTCGAGTAAGGGTATAGGTAGATCCTACGAAGGAAAATGCGGTCAAGCCTAGACCTCTAACTCCCTCAGATATTATAAGTTTCTTGGGTTTAGCCGGCTACTATAGAAGGTTTGTTGAGGGATTCTCTTTAATAGCCTCTCTTTTGACGGCCATAAATCAAAAGAAGGCTAAGTTCACATGGTCCGAAGTGTGTGAAAGGAGTTTACAAGAGTTGAAAGATAGACTTACTTTCACTTCGGTGTTGACTTTACCGGAAGGGACCAATGGTTTTGTGGTGTATTGTGATGCCTCGATAATATGGCTAGGGTGTCTGCTTATGCAAAATGGGAAAGTTATTGCCTATGCCTCAAGGTAATTTAAAATCCATGAGAAGAATTATCCTACACACAATCTTGAGTTAGCGGCGGTCGTTTTTGCTCTAATGATTTGGAGACACTATTTGTATGGTGTACATGTAGATGTGTTTACCGACCACAAGAGTTTGCAATATGTGTTTAATCAAAAAGATTTGACTATTCGCTAAAAAATATGGCTTGATTTTGATACGCTCAAATTACACCTCCCTAAACAAGTATAAGCGATTGTTATTAAGTAAAGAACGCAACTTGTAGGTTGGAGTTGATCGCACGAGGAATATGGTTCAGACTTAAACTTAACTAACGATTATTTTCGTTTATTCAAACTATTTCCGAAAACAAGTAATTAAAGAGGGGGGGGGTGGCTGTTGTGTAAACAAGTAACAGATTGTTGATTGTTATGTAACAAGTAGGCAAGATTCAAACTTTGTTGTTATCAATAGGAGATAGAAACTAGGGTGTATGTGTTCCCCACGAGCTCTTAACGTGGTAATCCTAATAATAGTAATCAT
>NW_006238941.1:1519505-1564891 GCF_000226075.1 Solanum tuberosum | reverse complement strand
ATTATTTTCTTATTAACTACCTCCTTGGTCCGACAAGAAGCAACAAGGCCAGTTCTAACGTGTGCACTCGTTAAAAACACTTCTAAGCAAAAGAATTACCAATACATACATCAAAACTATTCCAGAATTACTTAATTATTATTCATACGTTGTTAATTTCTCATGGTTCCCACAACCCTAGTTGTGGATTTAGCTACTCATGCTTGAAAGAACACAATTCATATTTTGATAAGAATAATTCATGAACTTATGTTTAGAGTAGAAGAAACCCGTAATCTCGAAATGAATTTCAAAGAAAAAATCTTATAAATCGAAATCCAGAAATCAAAATGCCAAAATTTACCAGTTAATTCCCATGAAAATATCAAGAACTAAAAGTATACAATAATGTCTAACCCCAAAAAATAAGGTTTA
Source organism: Solanum tuberosum (assembly GCF_000226075.1). Classification (NCBI taxonomy): domain Eukaryota; kingdom Viridiplantae; phylum Streptophyta; class Magnoliopsida; order Solanales; family Solanaceae; genus Solanum; species Solanum tuberosum. The sequence continues at coordinate 1,564,477 of NW_006238941.1, read as the reverse complement.
CATACCCTATTTATAGAAAAACATATCCTAAACAAAAAGGAAACAAAATGAGGAGATAAACTTTCTGGACGCGGCTTTGATCGACGACTCGACCTACGGACCGTGGGTCGACCTACGGTCCATAGGTCCCCTCCGTTGGTCAATAGTTAGACTTTTTTTGCAAGGCCTGGAACCTTCAACTCCTAGTTCATCACTGACGGACATGCAGGATGGACCGTAGGTTGACCTACGGTCCGTGGCTCCTCTTCCGTGGCTCCACATATAGGATTATCATCAGGTACTGAAACTTTGACTCCCAGTTCATCTCCTACGGACATGCTGGACGGCCCGTAGGTTGATTCGTTGTTCCACACTTCATCAGACTTCCCTGAAGCTCCTATCTACGCCCACCATTGACGGACCATCATAGGACCTACGGTCCATAGGTCCCTCCATGGGTGGCCATTTCTGCAGATTTTCAGCTGTCATCTCACTTTACCACGCCAAGCCTATTTCTTTCAAACATGATACAAAACACATTATTATCCTGCAAACATGACACAAAACATTATTTCCAATACACAATGGCCCTAGACACACACAACTCTTAAGTGAAATGTATTAAAAATACCGTAAACTCACGGTATATCAACATCCTCAACTTAAACATGTTGTTTGTCCTCAAGCGACACACTAACACTCTAAATGACACTTTTGTAGAAGCATATATACAAACTCAGCAATCACATGACTATGTCAACCCATTCCATCTTCTTAGTGGAAATCATTTTTATTAGACTCAACAAGCTAACTCATGCGGATCAAGATGATAAAGATCGACCAATAGACACCACAACATAAACTTGTTTGTCCTCAAGCGACGCACTAAGACTCTAAACGACACATGTATAGAAGTAGACATTCAAGTACAAGCAATCACATGGCTTTCTATCCCGACTATCTTTTTGAGTACAAATCTTCTATTAGACTCAACAAGCTAACTCATGCGGATCAAGATGATAAAGATCGACCAATAGACACCACAACATAAACTTTTCACATTCACCAAGGTACCAACTTTCCGACAATATAAGTAGTGCCCTCACTTCAAATGAAATCCTTTTCACACAGAAGATATGAATTTTGCGCTTTAGGGTTCATTCAACACTCACGCTCAGAAGTGACTTCAAGTACAGTTAGTGCTCAATACCATAGGCTTGCTCTTATTTTCATTGCCTAGACTCTCTAAACTAGTTTCTAGGATCACTATAGGACTTCTTTGGCTTGTAACGTAGTCTCAGGGTCAAGTGACATACATTTGGATACTCTTTAGTGACTTTGTGCCCTCCTTGACATTACATTAGGCTTTCTACTTCTTTTTGCCCTATTCTTGACATCCTACCGTTTTACCTTCTTTCCTTTGATTTTCTTCAACCATGGATGTGACTTTGGACTTTGTAGCTCTTTATTTTTTTCACTTTCTTCTTTTTCTTGAGTTTATTCATTTCTTTCGCTTTCAACACTTTTGTTCGCCTTCTTTTGCACAAATTTACATCCTTTCATCTCTTTTCTTTTTTGCAACACCAAACTCTTTTCATACCCATTTTTCATTCGGTTTCCTTTTTTCATAGCTACCCTCAACTTATGGATTTTCCATTGCTTGAGGTGCACAATACCCGATGTCTAATCAGGGCCAAGATTGAGGTCACTTTCTTCAATAGCCACCCTCAACTTAGGATTTTGCCCTAAGTCAAGGTGCACATGTCGAAGGAGGGGTTTGGGCCAACACAGTAGATTATGGGATGGTGAGTTAGGGGTTTGGAAAGAAATGGTCTAATTAAGACTTTGTGGCTCTTATTTTTCAGTTTCTTGTTTTTCTTTCACTTTATTTTTCTTTATTTCTTTCAGCACTTTTATTTATCATCTTTTTTTTGCTTCTTTTGCACAAAGGCATATCCTCTTCTATCTTTTCTTTTCCCTTTTCAACACAAACTCTATTCATACCCTTTTTTATTTCAGTTTCCTTTTTCATAGCCACCCTCAACTTATGGATTTGCATTAGTTGACGTGCACAATATCCGATCTTGGACTAGGGCCAAGATCTAGGTAACGTTTCCATTAGCCACCTTCAACTTAGGCTTTTGGCCTAAGTCAAGGTGTACATGTCCAAGGAAGGACCGGGGGCAAAACAATTATTTAAGGGAAGGTAAGTTTGGTGAATCAAAAGAAATGGTCTATTTTAGGGTCAAATATTTGGATCAAAGGGAACATTGATTGCATTTGGTTGGATCATTTAGGCTTAGGTGGACTAATTTGAACAAGCCCCTATGATCACTTCCCAACTTCTACCCTATATCATCTTAGTAAGACGAATGGGGCAAGTTCTAGATTGGCACATACTGTCTAAACATTTAACTTTTCTCACACACTCTTGGCACATTGTTTCATTATCAGATTACCCAGTTCAACTTTTAGCTTAAGTCATGACGTCAAGTCGGTTCTTATCATATCACATTGAGATCCAACACATTCAACTCATCAAGACTATAGATCTAGCACAATTCAACATTTTTTGATAGGGATCATTCTTTTCATGCTTTTCATGCCATCATGCTTTCATTTTTCTACTTACTCCTACACATACATTCCTAAACATGCAGGTTCAACAGAAATTAAACAGTTTCTTAGGGGAAAAGAACACAGGCAAGAAAAAAGAGGATGATTAATGACATTTCAAAGACACTCCATCTAATTCTAAGCATCAACGGTCATTAATCAGTATAAAACCCAACTAAATGAGTTGGGATCGAATCCCGCAGGGAGTGGTACGTGTTTAAGATTCAATAGGGAAGTATGAACAAGTTCAAATCAGTCATAGGAAAAAAAATTGTTGAACAAAGACATCATTCAAATCAGGGGATGACAAGAATGTCAAATGGGGGTTTTGGTTTTGAAATTATCAACTACAAACAGCAGCAAACAATATGAAATAACAATAATGAGACAGGTTCTTGGTATGTGATTTGATTATAGGCTATTATAGACAAATGGGTAATTGCAACTATTAGAAAATGGCTAAATATTAGTGAGTAAGCTAGTCTATAGAAGAGATAAACTTTCTCTTGAACAATTTACCCTGAATCTAGTTGATTTCTCTCGAATATCAACAAGCATGCGAAATAAGAACACCCCCACACCTTAGTCCATTCACTCTCTCTAGCTGAATGTGTGGAAAAGGGTTTAGGATTCACTCTCTCAAGTTGAACCCAGGTCAACCCAATACCCACAGACCATCAATCAAACACCTTAGTTCTAAAACCTCTCTCTTGAGCAAGTTAAGAACACAAAGGTATAATCGTATTTGCAACTACAATTCTTAAATTAACCCACAATAAATTATTGAACTCACTTTTAAATTGTAATTAAACTAACAATTAGCAACACCCATAAGCTAAATCAGCCCATAATCATATAATCACACCCCAAGAATTGGGGTTTTAATTAGACATCATAAGAAGGTAAAAATAGCTACCAAATTGAGTATCCATCAACCGGGTAAGTATAGATTCGTCCTTACAATGCTCCAATTCGAAGAATATCAAAGACCCACTTCCAATTTCTCAAAAGTGAAAAACTACAATTCTATAAAGCTTAGGAAAAACTAGAGAAAACTGTCTCTCCTGTTCAGAACTCAATAATAGACTCAAATTATGAATTCAGATTCCTAATTGAATCATTGATTACTAAACAAATTGTTCAAAAACATATTTTTATTGGCCAAAGATGTGTAGGGAAGATTCACTCGGTGAAGTAAGTCAGGCTAACTGAACCACTCGGCGAGCCACCCTTTGGGCACTTCAATCGCCCTTCTGCCTTGGCCTTCAACATCGTCAAGGTCTGTAACTTTGGGCGATCCCATACTCCATCGCAGAACCACTCGACGATCTGTTGACAATTTTTTTTTCTCGCTAACTTGATTTCTTCCCTTAGATTTTGGCACACTTGAACTTTAGGCGGTCAAATAGCCATTTGGTGACTCGCCAAGTGGTCTTGGCGATCACTAGGCTCTCTTTTCTTCATTCTTTCAGCTCAATTTGTTCCTTTTCGCCACTTAGTGTCCTTTCTTTGTTCCTCAATCCATAATCCTGAAAATCAATGGTTTTACATCAGTTATTGGCAAAAAATAAGCATTTGAGGACACTAAACCTATATAAATAAAGCCTTAAATGAGTCCAAATCTCGGACTCATCAACACCCCAACTTAAACTTTTGCTTTTCCTCAAGTAAAACTCAAGTTCATCAGTTCAAAAAGGATGTCTCAAATAGTGCTACAAAAGACTCAATCATGAATGCACACTACAAGACTCAATGTACTCATACAAGGATCAGTTGTGCACTCAAAGATTCAAGTTGTGACTTACCATTATCAAAGATTCTCAAGTTCACAATACCTGCTTCAAATGCAAGTTCAAGCTCAACAAAGGTACTCAAATGCCCTTACAACAAAGATGATTCCATATTCACACACAATTGTTCAACACTTTATAGCTCCGAAATAATACACAACTCTCACACTCAAAAAGATGAACACATGCATGACTTCACCCATAGGTTTGCCGTTATTTTCCAGCCAACATTTGTTTCAGCTCACTCAAGATCAAAAATGTCTTTTCAAGGCTTGTAACGGGGCTAAGTGTAAAGGTATGGTCATTTTGGCTCAGTGGCTGCTATCCTTAAGAAATGTGGTATGAACAACTTTCCTTCCTTTATTTCAACATTTTAATTGATGCTCAAAATTCACCCCATTATTCATTTCTCATGGACTATCGGACACCCCAATTCTTTTACGACTTTCACCACTTTATTTCACAATTTTTTTCATTCTTTTTCTTTCTTCTTTTATTTCTCTCTTTTATTTTGTATGGAGAGGTTCCATCTTTTTCAAGTCCATGGATCAAGGGGGACTTCTTCACACTTCTTGATTTTCCTTCTATTTTCGCCACACCCCCAACTTAGGCTTTTGGCCTAAGTTGGCTATTCAAGCACACCACACTTTCATAAGGATTATGGGTGAATGGATAAAGAGCGGTTACAATTTCATCAAGTTTCTTCCAAGTAAAGGACCAGGCACAAAGGGGTTCAAGCAAGATTCACACATCTCACAAGGTTGGCCACAAATGAGGTATATTGTCAAATTGTTTCACTTTTTAAAATTGTGGCCTAAGATCATTTCAATAGTTTGCATCACTTAGTCAACCGGACCAATGGGGAAAATTCAAGGTGGTTCACAGTAAGCTCATCACACAAGGCATTGGCACCAATATCAAACAAGACTCCACATTTTCTCTAGTGTGGAATGATAATCACAAAAGACTCATTCGATAATTGGCTAGTTACAATGAGATGCAAAAAGTCCACATATTGTCTATGCAACTTCATTTGGCCTCATCGTAGCCGCGCATTCATATTTGTTGGATTAAGAGCACTATTCAAGTCATCGATATTGATCATGACCGATACTCAAATTTGCACAAGAACAACCACAATCACACATAAGAGGTGGCAAATTATTTAGAAAGTGTCGAAATCAATTTGCATTCAAAACAAAGAGACATTAGCTCAAACATTCACAACACAATATATCAAAACACATTTTAAGCACAAAAACCCAATAATATATATACAAGTTAATCAGAAGAGGTAGGTATGGAAATACCTCACCCCACCACAAACAAAAAGCACTTGTCCTCAAATGCAATAAAAATATCCAAAAGTTAATAAAAATAACAGAGAGAGGGGTAAAGGAAGGTCATGTATACAGAATCGCTCCAACTGTATGGGCATCAGTGCCTGAGGTCACATCAGTAGTACCGGTTCCACTAAATCCAACCATGGTGGTGTCTCTCAAGGATGACTTGCGGGCAGTCTCAAACATCGCATCCCCTAGGTCGACCAGATCATCATATACGGCAACTTCTCGCTCCCCAAGCTGCTCCTCATCAGTCTCCACCTTTGATGCATCAGCTGCGACATCCTCCATAGGTACATCTCTGGTGGTAGCCAAAGAAATCTCATAACTGCCCGGGACACCCTCATTCTCGGCTGCCTCAAATATTGAATTGAATTATGTAGACTTTAGATAGTCCACATCCTTCCTCAGGTCTGCAACCTCAACTTTCAAAGCCGTAACCATTGAAGTAGCCCCCTGGCGACACTCGCAAGTCTCTACTCTCACCGTGAGAGTGACAATATATGTCTGGAAGGGTGTCAATGCAGCTAGAATGGTGCTCTCAATCATCCACTGTACCGCTGCCTCCAACCGGGTAGCCCGTACATCGGTAGAATGGGGTAAATGCCCCATCTTCAGGATCATGGCCCGAGTAATCCTGGTGAGCTGGGAAGTAGTAGAAACACCAGGATCCTGGAAGGAAGTGAAAGCAGGTGTACCTGAAGTCCCGCAGGCCGGAGTAGGAAAAGATGCCTCTATAGGTATCGTCTCAACATCTAACTTCGGGGATGTGTCCACCGGAGCTGCTTGATGAGTCCACAAATTGGACTCATTAAGGGCTTTATTTTGATAAGAATTAGTGTCTTTGAATGCTTATTTTGTCTAAATATCTGATGAAAACTCTTAAGTTTCAGGTATTTGAAGTTTTAGTGAAAGAATGGACACTTAGGCACAAAAAGGAACAAAAGAGCTGAAAATAATGATGAAGCTGGAGCCCGAGCATCGCCAAGCAAACTTGGCGATTCGCCGAAGGGATTTACTCCGCCCTTTGTTTGAGTACGTGAAGCCCTGAAGGAGAAGGATAAAAAAGGCGATGAAAGGAGCAGTTGGCTCTTCGCCGAATAGTTTTGCAAAGTAGTACTATACCGCCCAATGGTCCAGAACATGAGGGTGCTAAGGGTAAGCATGAAACGGCGATGAGACAGACGAAGGGCAAATCGCCGAAGTCATTCGGCGACATCGACTAACTTCGCCGAAAGATCAGCCAACACTATTTTCTGAAGTCTATAAATACTGAACTTATTATTATTTTTAAGTGTGGAACTTTTATTTTTAATTTCCAGAATAGAATAGTACTTTTTAGATATTTTCTCTCAAGTTTGGAGAGAGTTTTTGGGAACTTGAAGAAAGGAGTTCATCTTTCCCAAATTGGAAGTCGGTATTCTATATTCTTCTTCCATTTTTAAATTAAGGTTTCATTTCTTATACCCATTTGATTTTACTATCATTTTAGGTGTATTTTGTTATTTCTTAATGTGTGGCTAAAAACCCCATTCTTGGGGTGTGATTTAGCAAATATGTGTTGATATTATTGTTGGGTCTTGCTTGCTGATAGGTTAGATGTAGTTTAATGGTGATTTCACCTAGTGGTTGTGGGTTAATCTAAAGGGTTTTTAGTTGCAAATACAAAACCAGTGATCTGTGTTCGGGTTGCCCGAGAGGGAGGTCGCAAAACCAAGACCACTAGACTGATGGCCTCAGTAGTGGGCCGACATGAGGTTCAGCCCGAGAGGGTGTGCCTTAGTCCCATATCCTAACACTAAACTCGAGAGAGTGAGTGGGGTAAGTAGTAGGCTGGTCTTCATGCGGCAAATGGGTGTCTGAGAGGAACACATTTTAAACGGGCTAAGTTGCCCGAGAAGGAACTTATTTCCATCTAAATCTTAGTCTAGTCACTATTATCTTACAAATTTCATGTCAAAACCATGCACCCAACTATTTATCTCAACTTGTATTGCGGTCACACCCCAAGAACTTTCTCCCATACTTGATTTTCTTGTTTACTTTTGCTATTTTTGCTACTTCTGACAAAACCCCCAATTGATATTTGACACTTTTTTGTCACCCCCTGTAATTTACAGTATTTTTGTTCGTTAATGTCTTTAGCTATGACTATTTAGAACTAAATTTTATTTTTCTATCAAATCTCAAAACCACTCCCTTGGGACATGACCCCAACCTTTAGTTGGGTCACTATACTATTGACGATCGTAGACACTCTTACCATAGGTTAGTGTTGTTGGTCACGATAAGCATCAAAATGGCGCCACTGCCGGGGAATGGTGTTATTTGAGAATTTTTAGATTAATAGAATTTTTATCTTCTTAGTTATAGTTCACTAATTTAATTTTTAGTTTTGTTTTGTTGATTGTGTAAACATTTCAGAAAGCATGACTGTTAACGGTAGTAACAGGAGCCAAATGGGCCATCAGGACGATAATGGTAACCTCAACGATGTCCAAGAGCCCAACATCAATGATCCACATCTCATGGGAGGTGTCGGAGCCATCCGTCTACCTCCAGCAGAGGGAAATGCGGTGTTCCACATAACAAGCACCATGTTGCAACTTTGCAACTAAAAGGACTTTTCAGTGGATTGGCTCATGAGGACCCACATGAGCATCTTCGAAACTTCGTGGATGTACGTGGACCTTTCTCATTCAAGAACATCTCTCAGGAACCAGTTTGATTAAGACTATTCCCTTTCTCATTGATGGGGGAGGCTTGCAAGTGGCTAGCTGAATTACCACGAAATTCAATCACTTCATGGGAGAGCTGGTCACCGCATTTAATGTGAGATTTTTCCCGCCTCGAAATGATGACTATTCGGGATAACATCCAAAGCTTCAAACGTCTGAATGGAGAGCCTCTTCACGAAACTTGGCTCTGGTTTAAGAAATTGGTGCTACAGTGCCCGACCCATGGTCTACCTGATAATGTGCTCCTTCAATACTTTTACCGGAGGCTAAACTTAGTGAACAAAGGTGTAGCTGACCAACTCTCGCCCGGAGGCTTAATGCAACAACCATACGCAGTAGCAGCTCAACTTCTCGATGGGATGACAACCATCAATAGGGCATAGTACACTCGCGAGAACTAGGTCTCACCGGTCACATTTTAGCTATCCAAGGAGCATGTTGAAAAGGATAATGAGAGAGACAAAAACATGGTGAAGATCATGACACAACTTGACATTTTATCTAAAAATGTAATGGGGGCTGGTGCTCGTGGTTTCAATGTTGTAGGAGTCGGGGATGCGAATCCTGAGGAGATGACGTGTGAAGCCATGTATGACGAAGAAGTAAATTTCCTAGCTAACCAAGGCGGGGGCTACCGTTCAAACTATCCAAGGCAGTGTGGTAATCAAGGATGGGTTAGAGACGAAGGCTGGAAGGATCGAAACCGTGAATGGAGGGACCATAATCCATATTGGAAGGTTGGGTAGAAGGATAGATATGTGCCTCCCCACGAGCGTAAGAAGCCCAAGGATTCAGAAGGTGGTAGGTCTGAGGATATGCTCTCGCGTATCCTAAACAAAGTTGAAGGGTCAGACAATATGCTAAAAGGTATGAAAGAAGACGTGTCTACCCTCAGCCAGACTGTCCCCTCTCATTCAGTTTCAATCAAACAGTTAGAGACCCAAATGGGTCATATCTCATCTCATCTCAATCCGAGAGAACAAGGAGGTTTGCCTAGTGACACCATGGCTAAACAAAAGAGTGGGGTCTAAATTTTAACTTGCGTCGTGCCGTGACGTTAACTAAGGCGCTATTTAGGAGGCAACCCAAAACCATTTACTCATTTTTTTTATTTTTTTTATCTTGATAAAATAATAGTGTGTTGTTTGTACGGATTGAGTAAGGAAAGTGCTTGAAAAGATGTATGGAGGCGAGCAACAGTTCAGCTTGGCGGATCGCCGACGAGTATGGCGCACCAAATTAGTCCTACCATTTGACGCAATACATCTTAAAGGTTGAGTCTGTAAAACTCAGCGGAGTATGAATTTTGTCGGCGCATCGCCAATCCAATTGGCGATCTCGATAAAGACCGCCAATGCTTTGCTCATCTTAACTAAAAACTCTGTTATATTCAGCGAGGACGTTAGATATTCGGCATTTCACCGAGTGATTGAGCGAGATCAATTGACATCCCCGAATGAGCAGAAACTGGACGGTCACAAGCCACAAGTTTAAAAGATCCACTTCATTCACTTTCTTTCACTTTGAGCCTTTTCACAAACTCACACTCACACTTTAGCAGTTATATTTCTCGCATTTTTAGAGTATTTTACGTGTCAAATTGTGCCTGAATTAAGATCACATTGCTTCCTAGAAATCCAGTACTATCTAATTCGACATCAAAGATTGGTAATCAAACTCCTCAGATATTTGATTAGACTTTTTACTCATTTGCATAATCCCTGACAGTAGAAAATCTCTATTGAGTCTCTTAGTCACTAGGATTGGATGTATTATCGATTAAGACTTGATACTTTCTACATGATTTAAGGGACTACCACTTCACTTTGCTTTGAAGTGAACTGTTTAGCGGTGAGAATATAAGTTTCTTTGGGTTTTCATTGAAATCAAGTTATATAAGCGTAAGTTGCACTATCTGGGGTTGTGGGGTGAAATTTGAAAGGATGAGTTAAAACCAGACACGTTGGGCTGATCGGCAACATGAAGAAATTCCGTCGAACTGCTCGGCGGTTGGCTTAACACTCCCCTTTTTCCTTTAGCTGAATACTTTATGTATTAATCAATCTGTGACTTTCGGCGGTCAGTTTAATTCGCAAAATGTATTCGACGACTCGCCAAAAGACCCCTTCCTCGCCCTTTGTCTGCACCCTTGTATCTATTGTACATCACTTTCAACGATTGGCCTAATAGGATAAGTACTTCGCCAACTAGCCTGGCAAAGTGATTTCACACCAACAAACACCCTTTCTCTCCGGTTTGAAATGCTATCTAACTTATCCTTGAAGTGTTTGCAGTAATGGCTGGAACAAAAGTCGCAGGGAGAAATGATCCACCCAGTCACATAAGGGCACGAGAGTTCAAGAAATAAGAAAAGAGAGAAGAGCTAGCCAGACAAAGGAAATATACCAATCAAGCTAGAGCAAATAGAAGCATTCCCGTCGACCCTAATGTGCCTTCATGGGCTCGAAGTTTTGTTAATGCAATACGGGCCTTCAGAGTAGCTCAGGAGATAGATCAGATGATTGCAGCTAATCTTGCTGCAGAGGCCAAGGCAGAGGCAAACAATACTCCGGGTATTGATGCCCAGACAGATGAAGCAATCTATTAGCCAGGATCACCTCTTTACCTCCCGCTCTGTCTTATTATATTTTCTACTTTTGGATTCCTATTACTTGCATTTGAGGACAAATGATCGTATTTGTCGTGGGGTGAGGCCCACCTTGTTTTGCTTGTTTCAGATATTTATGTTTTGAATACATTTGGGTTGTCTGTTTATAATTGTGTTAAATACTGCTTTTTCTGTGGATGTTTGAGCTTGTGGCTCCATTTACTTTTAATTGCAAAATGATTTTGACCCTTTCGAAAAAATTTAAATTGTTCACATATTTCTGCCACCCTTCGTGAGTTGAATGTGGTTGTTCTTTTGAAAAAATTTAAGTCTCAGTTTCGATCAATACCGATGACTTGAATAGTGCTCTCAGTTGAAAGAACATGAATGTATGGCTACAATGAGGCCAAATGAAGTTGGATAAACAATATGTGAACTCTTTGCATCTCGTTGTGACTAGTCATTTATCGAATTGATTCTCTTGTTATGACCGTTGCACACTAGCAAAAATGTGTGGTCTTGCTTAACTTAAGTGTCGATGCCTTATGTGATTAGCTTGATTTGAACCATGCATGAATAAACCTAGAATTTGCCCTGTTAGTTTGATTGATTTAGAAAGGTGTCCTCTTGATATGATCTTAGGTAACTTTTAAGAGTGTAAGCCAAATTTGACATATACCTCTTTTCTGGCTTACCCGTGAGTGTGTGAAATTCTTTTGCACACCTTTCGAGCCTTACCTTTCTTTGGAAGAACCTTGATGAACCCTAGACCTCACTTAACACACTACTTATAACCCTCTTAATTTGTGGTTTAGTGAATAGCCAAATTAGGCCAAAAGCCTAACCTAGGGGTGTGGTGAAAAGGAAAAGGAGAAGTCAAGAAGTGCAGGAAAAGTCCCCCTTAACCCATCGTGTTGTAGAACAGTGGAAACCCCTTCAATTAAAAAAAAGAAGTGGAATAAGGTACGAAGGATATCTGGTTTCCAAGCAATCCATGAAAATGAATAAACAGGTGATTTTGAAGCATTAGAAAAATAATTGATAAAGGAGGAGAAGGGAATGCCTTGAGAACACCACATCCCACGAGGAAAGAGCCATTGAGCCTAAATGACCATACCGTTGCACTCACCCTCATTACAAGCTTTAGAAAGACCTTTTTGATCTTGAGTAAGCCGAATCAAAAGTGGATTGGAAAGTAAGGGCAAACCTATGTGTGAAAACATGCATTGTGTTCCTCTTTTTGAGTGTGAGCATTGTATCTGATTCCTGATCTTGAATTGATTAACCTCTGTGTGTGAATATGGAATCATCTTCATGTGAGGGAATTTAGATACTTTTTGTCTAGGTGAACTCGCACAAGTAGGAGGTATTGCGAGAATGCGATTCTCTGGTAATGGTGTGTCACAACTTGAATCTTTGAATGCACAGTTGATCTTTGCATAAGTAATTTGAATCTTGTTGTGTATATTCATGATTGAGTCTTGTGCAACACTGTTTGAGACACCCTTTTTGAACGGCTGAACTTGAGTTTGCTTGAGGACAAGCAACAGTCTAAGTTGGGGGTTTTGATGAGTCCAAAAATTGGACTCATTTAGGGCTTTATTTTGATAAGAATAGTGTCATCGAATGTTTATTTTGTCTAAATATCTGATGAAAACTCTTAAGTTTCAGGTATTTGAAGTGTTAGTGAAAGCATGGACACTTATGCGCAAAAAGGAACAAAAAGGTTGAAAAGAACGATGAAACTGAAACCCGAGCATCGCCAAGCACACTTGGCGATTCGCCGAAGGGATTTACTCCGCCCTTTTTTCCAATACACGAAGCCCTGAAGGAGAAGGATCAAAGAGGCGATGAAAGGAGCAGTTGGCGCTTCGCCGAATAGTTCTGCAAAGAAGTACTATACCGCTCAATGGTCCAGAATGTGAAGGTGCTGAAGGCAAGCGCGAAACGGCAATGAGACAGCCAAAGGGCGAATCGCCAAAGTCATTCGGCGACATCGACCAACTTCACCGAAAGATCCTCCAGTACTATATTCTGAAGTCTATAAATACTGAACATATTATTATTTTTAAGTGTGGAACTTTTATTTTTAATTTCCAGAATAGAATAGTACTTTTTAGATATTTTCTCTCAAGTTTGGAGAGGGTTTTTGGGAACTTGAAGAAAGGAGTTCATCTTCCCCAAGTTGGAAGTGGGTCTTCTCTATTCTTCTTCCTTTTCTTAAATTAAGGTTTAATTTCCTATACCCATTTGATTTTACTATCATTTTAGGTGTATTTTGTTGTCTCTTGATGTGTGGCTAAAACCCCCATTCTTGGGGTGTGATTTAGGAAATATGTGTTGATATTATTGTTGGGTCTTTCTTGTTGATAGTTTGGATGTAGTTTAATGGTGATTTCACCTAGTGGTTGTGGTTTATTCTAAAGGGTTTGTAGTTGCAAATACAAAGCCACTCATGTGTTTTTGGCTAGCCCGAGAGGGAGGTCGCGAAACCAAGACCATTAGACTGATGGCCTAATGAGTGGGTCGACATGAGGTTCAGCCTGAGAGGGTTTACCCTAGTCCCATATCCTAACACTCAGCTCGAGGGAGTTAGTGGGGTAAGGCGTAGGCTGGTCTTCATGCGGCAAATGGGTGTCCGAGAGGAACGCATTTGAAACAAAGTAAGTTGCCCGAGAGGGAACTTATTTCTATTTAAAGCTTAGCGTAGTCACTATTATCTTACAAATTTCTTGTCAAAGGCATGTACCCAACTATTTATCTCAACTTGTATTGCGGTCACACCCCAAGAACTTTCTCCCATAATTGATTTTCTTGTTTACTTTTGTTGTTTTTGCTACTTGTGACAAAACCCCCAATTGATATTTGACACTTTTGTGTCACCTCCTTTAATTTACTAAATGTTTTTGTTCGTTAATGTCTTTATCTATGACTAATTAGAACTAAATTTTATTTTTCTATCAATTCTCAAAACCACTCACTTAGGACATGACCCCAACCTTTAGCTGGGTTACTATACTATCGACGATTCTAGACACTCGTACAGTAGGTTAGTGTCATTGGTCACGATAAGCATCACTGCTCTCCTCATGTCTGCCTTCTCCCGAGTGTACTCGGCCTCTATATGTCAGATGTTTATGGAGGATATGGGGTGACATCGATGTGCCTCATCTCATCACGAGAAACTCGCACACGCCGGCATAACTCTGTGATCAGGACTAGAAACGAAAGGGACGTCTGGCGCTGTTTGGCCCTCATGACCACCTCTTTCTCAATGATTAGTCTCATGTTACTGCTTTTCCAGGCTATGATTTACCCAAGGTAGGCCATCTTTTGGTGGCAGAGGATAGTCTCTTTTTGTGAAGGCGTGATGAAGCTGCTGATGAATCCAACCAGTACCGTTCAGCTACAATCATGTCCTTCTTCTCTATTGGAGCTCCTGCCATAATCCACCTCTGGGTAGTACCAGAAATGAGGGAGGCACGCCAGCCCATGAGATCATCTAAAGGTGTCGTAGTGGTAGCCAAATTTGGGTAGTAAAAAATGGACCCTCTATCAAATACAATGTTGATATGATCACGGCTGTAGTGCACTACTGTCCCTCGTACCATGATGGACCCTACCGGTCTGAAAGCACTGCTTTCTTCTTGCCCTTAGGGACTAGGTCACCATATAATGAGTAAAACTCCTATACCCATGTAGGGATGTATAGGCCTCAGGGTCTGGTAAACTGCTCGAAGCGGTGGTACTGGAGTGTTTCCCTCACCCTGGAATATCTGCCCTCTAGGCCCTCTGTGGACAACAACTTCTCTTCTAGAATCGTACTCAGTCCTTCAGCTTTTAATCTGTTAAGTAGCCGAGGAGGAGGACCCTGAGCAGGTGGCGCTGGAACCACCGTCTGTGCCGGAGCTGGCGCTGTATCTGCCGCAGGAGGTGTGGCCTCTAGAACCCTAGATGCATCTTGGCAAGACCTAGGCCGAATTTCTGCTCGCTGGGACTGTAGAGGCTGGTGATCATCAGGCTAGAAGAATGCAGCCTAGGAGGAAAATGAATCCTCATACTGCCGGCATCGCGCTCTGATCTCTCAACTTCGGGCGCCTTGTCATTGCCTTTTCCTCCCTTGGGAGGTGTCGGCTTTCCCTTTTTAGGAGGGTTAGCTGCCCCCTCATTAATAGCTATGCCCTATGCTCTTTTCCGCAGCGGCATGTCTAAGTTTGTTCTAGCCATATCTGCAAAAACAATGTAGAATGTTAGAGTTAATCCAAGAAAATTTGCAAAAATCATGTTACAGAAAGACTCGCCGAATCACTTTGGTTAGCCAGATCGGGCTCACCGAAAGTATTAGCTCAAATAAATTCTAGAAAAATGGCATGTCGGCGATGAGAAGGGCCTTTCAGAAAATCGTTGACATCATTCGGCGAGCACAAACAAGCCCGCCGAAAGGTACAATGTATTTTAGGGGTTAGGGGCGTAGAAAGGGCGATCAAGGAAGACTTTCAGTAAGTCGCCGAGTGCACTTGGCGAACTCAAGATTCTCACCGAAAGTTCTAGTACCAAACCCACTCAAACCATGAAATTAAAGGTGATCTGGGGGCCTTTGGCGAATCGCCGAGTGGTTCAGAGAGCTCGACCCAACTCGCCAAACTGCCCAATGTGCCAATTTCAAATTCAACCTCGCAGCCCCCGAAAATAAAATCAAACCACATACATATTCAATTAGGCTCAGACCCACTAGACCCATGCCACGGGGGTACTTAGACTTCCCTCGGTTAGGCCAAAATTGGCTATTTGACTACTATTGACCTTAGGAATGGCGTCAAACGCTCCATTATTTGGAAAAGTTTGTAATCTAACAAAAATTTGGGTTACTATGACTTCACCCAGCTAGACTCAACAACAAATAAGCACAACCCACAATATTTTGATAAATTTTATGGCATGCAATTTGGGAAATCAACAATTTAGACCATTAAGGCATGATATTGAAATTAAAACACGTACACAAGCAGACATATACGCTTTCAGAGAGTCCCAACACATATTAATAACAACAATACGGTTGCAAATGAGTATAACTGCTAATAACGAATTTGGGGTTCGGAAAACCAACCTTTAATACCGAATATATGAATTTGTAAAGCTAGGTGGCAAAGTATACAACTCTGAACACAGGATCAACAACTAAAGAGCGGAAAAATGCAAAAATATGGGAGATATAGAGTGCGTGTGTGATTGTATGAAGTTGAAAAGTGAGGGAATGTGAAACAGTTGAAATTTAAAACCTTTCACCTTTTAGAAACCGTCCAGTTCACGCTCATTCAGCGAGATTATTTTTCTTTGCCGAACCACTCGGCGACACGCCAAGTGGTTAATTATCTTACCAAGTTTTACATGACCTCTATTTAATGTGGGGGTCCAAACGGCGAACAAGGTCGGGATCGCCGACCTGTTTGGTGAGGCGCCCACTTGTCCATAAGCCCGTCGAGTTTTACAGACTCCATATTCGTAATTTCTTAAGCCCAACAGCGATACAACTTATGCTCACCGACCACTTCGGCGAGACGCCGACTGGACATCTTGCTGGCCAACCTGCACTTTTCAAACACATTCTACTTTTTCACCTGCACAATCAACACATGTTATTCTGAAATTCAAATAGAAAGTAAATAAAAGTTGGGTTGCCTCCCAAGCAGCACCTTAGTTAACGTCGTGGCATGATGCAAGTCCTCGCTCAAACTTCATTTTTGGTGTTTTCCATAGTATCACTAGGCAACCCCCATTATTGTCTCGGGTTTAAATGAGAAGCAATTTGACACATTTGGGTCTCCACCTGCTTGATAGAGACGAAATGAGAAGTCACCGTTTGGTTAAGGGTCGATACATCTTTCTTGATTTCTTTCAAAATTTTATCGGACCCTTCAACCTTATTGAGATTATGAGAGAGCATATCCTCCGACCGACCACCCTCAGAATCTTTGGGCCTTTGTCGCTCGTGGGGAGGAACATACCTATCCTTCTCCCCATCCCTTTCCTTCTAAGTGGGTTACGATCCCTACACTCCCTATCACGATCTCTCCAGCCGTCGTCCATGTTCCAACCTTGGTTACCACCCTTCCTTGGGTAGTTAGCACAATAACCTCCTCATTGGTTGGTTAGGAAGTTCACTTCCTCATTGTACAACGCTTCAAACATTGCCTTATCAGGGTTCACAGAACCCACACCCACATCATTGACACTCCTAGAACTAACCCCCATGACATTCTTGGCTAAAATGTCAAGTTAGGTCATTATCTCTACCATGTTCTGGTCCTTCTCTTGATCTTTTTCAAGCTGCTCCTATGTCAATTTAAAAGTTAGAGGGAAGACTTGATCTTCACGGGTGTACCATGCCTTGTTAATTTTGGTCATACCATCCAAGAGTTGGGCTACTATAATGTAAGCTTGTTGCATCAAACCTCCCAGAGAAAGTTGATCAGCTACTCCCTTGTTCACCGAATCAAGCCTTCGGTTAAAATATTGCAGCAAAATGTTTTCGGGTAAACCATGAGTTGGGCATTACAACACCAATTTCTTAAATCTTAGCCAAGTCAAATGGATTGGCTCACACTCCAAACACTTGAAGTTTTGGATGATGTCCCTAAGTGTCATCATGTTCGAAGGAGGGAAAAATTGCACTTGGAATGCGGTGACAAGTTCTTCCCACGAAGTGATAGAATGTCTTGGTAACTCGACAACCACTTACACGCTTCTACTATTAGAGAAAATGGGAACAACCTCAACCAAACCGGCTCTTGGGATATGTTCTTGAAGGAGAACAGCCCGAAAATATCAACAAAGTGCCTTATATTCTCATGGGGATCCTCATGAGCCAGCCCACCAAACAACTATTTCAATTGTAAGAGCTGCAACATAGTGCTTGTAATGTGGAACACAACATTCCCTTCAGCCAGAGGAAAGAGAATGGCACCAACTCTGCCAACAAAATTAGGGTCATTAACATTCAACTCATTGACATCTTTAAGATTTTTGATGTCATCTTGGTGGCCCACTTGGCTACCATTGCTTTCGTTGACACTCATTTCCTCTATTTTTAAACAACACACAAACCAAAACTAAAAATAATCGATTCAACTCTGACTGAAAAGAACAAAATTCAACTTTACCGAAAGAATTTCAAACAACATCACTCCCCGGCTGTGGCGCCATTTTGATTAATGATGTTTCAAACACACATCATCCAATTCTAAGCATCAACGGTCGTGAATCAGTATAAAAACCAACTAAATGAGTTGGGGTCGAATCCAAAGGGAGCGGTACATGTTTAAGATTCAATAGGGAAGTCTGAACAAGTTCAAATCAGTCATAGGAATAAAACTTGTCGAACAAAGACATCATTCAAATCAAGGGGTGACAAGAATGACAAATGGGGGTTTTGGTTTTGAAATTATCAACTACAAACATCAACAAACAATACGAAATAACAATAATGAGACAGGTTTTTGGGTTGTAATTCGAGTATTGGAAATTATAGACAAATGGGTAATTGCAACAATTAGAAAATGGCTAAATATTAGTGAGTAAGCTAGGCTATAGAGGAGATAAACTTTCTCTCGAACAATTTACCCCGAATCAAGTTAATTTCTCTCGAACATCAACAAGCATGCAAAATAAGAACAGCCCACACCTTAGTCCATTTACTCTCTTCTGCACCTATCATTATTTGACCAGATTAGGGGCAACTATTTGAAGTGATGTGTGATGCGAGTGGAGTAGCGCTTGGTGTGGTATTGAGACAAAGGGGAAAGAAGATTCTTCATCCTATTTACTATGCCAACAAAGCTCTAAATGTGGCTCAAAATAACTACACGGTGATTTAACAAGAACTCCTTGCTGTGGTTTTCACATTCGATATATTTAAATCCTACTTGCTTGGTACTAAGGTCATAGTGCATACTGACCATTCTGCATTGAGGTATCGATGGCTAAGAAAGATGCAAAACCGAGGTTGATTAGATGGGTATTGTTGCTACAAGAGTTCGATTTTGAGGTGAAAGATAGAAAGGGGACATAAAATCAAGTTGCTGATCATTGGTCCAGATTAGAGGAGGAAGCTATGCTCAAGCTAGGAGATGGGGCTGAAATTAATAATGTTTTTCCAAAGTAACAGGTATTGGCAGCTTCTCTTGATTTTATTCATTGGTTCGCAGACTTTGCTAACTACTTGACAACTGATCTAGATCCATCGGATTTGTCTTTTCACCAAAGGAATTTTTTTATGCAAGATGTGAAGAAGTTCTTTTGGGATGACCCTTACTTGTTTCGTATTTGTGCTGATGGGATTATTTGTCACTGTGTGCCCGAGGTTGACATGATGAGTGTACTAGAGGTGTGTCATTGTTCGCTTGTTGGTGGGCATCATAGTGGTATTCAGACTGCTCATAAAATCTTGCAGTATGGGTATTAATGGCCCACCATCCACCAAGATGCTCATGATTTCACCAACTCTTGTGATTGTTCCCAAATTAAAGGATGAGTTTCAAAGAGGCAAGAGCTACCTATGAGTCTGATATCTGTGATAGAGTTGTTTGATGTTTGGGGCCTTGACTTTATGAGTCCATTTGTGAGCTCACATGGGATGAAGTATATTCTTGTTGCACTTGATTATGTATCAAAATGGGTGGAAGCAATTCTGCTTTAAAACAATGAAGGGAAAAGTGTCACCGCATTCCTAAAAAAGAATATCTTCTACAGATTTGGTACACCTAGGGTGATTATCAGCGATGGAGGTTCCCACTTTTGTAATAAGTTGTTCAAGGTGTTGCTAGAGAAATATGGAGTTCATCACGATGTAGAAACTCCTTCCTTGATAACGATCTCTTCCAAAATTTGATACGCTCAAATGACACCTCCCTAAAGAAGTATAAGCGATCGTTATCAAGTAAAGAACCCAACTTGTAGGTTGGGGTCGATCCCACGAGAAATATGGTTTAGACTTAAACTTAATTAACAATTATTTTTGTTTAGTCCAACGATTTCCAAAAACAAGTAATTAAAGGGGGGTTTTGTGTAAACAAATAACAGATTGTTGATTGTTAAGTAACAAGTAAGCAAGATTCAAACTTTGTTGTTATCAATAGGAGAAAGAAACTAGGGGGTATGTGTTCCCCATGAGCTCTTAATGCGGTAATCCTAATAATAGTAATCATTTCTTAGTGTTTTACATGCAAAGTTGGTAAGATAGGTATCCCTAAGTTATTGGTCCTCCAAATAGGGAATTTCACTCTGCACCTTGGTCCAGCTATGTGTGTATAATTTACTAACCCTTACCTGTACCTCAGATTAGACATCACATCAATGTATGGCTTAGTTTCTACCCTAGCACCAATTGACATTAGACTATTAGATAGTATCACACTAAATCTCTGTTGATAATTATTTTCTTATAAACTACCTCATTGGTTAGACAAGTAGCAACAAGGCTAGTTCTAACACGTGCATTCGTTAAAAAGACTTCTATGCGAAAGAATTACAAATACATGCATAAACACTATTCAAGAATTACTTAGTTATTATTCATACGTTGTTAATTGCTCATGGTTCCAACAACCCTAGTTGTGGATTTCGCTACTCATGCTTGAAAGAACACTATTCATGTTTTGATAAGAAGAATTCATGAACTTACGTTTAGAGTAGAAGAAACCCGTAATCTTGAACTGAATTTCAAAGAAAAAATCTTATAAATCGAAATCCGGAAATTAAATTGCAAAAATTTCCAAGTTAATTCCCAAGAAAATATCAAAAACTAAAAGTGAAAAATAATGTCTAACCCCCAAAAACGAGGTTTACATATCCTATTTATAGAAAAACATGTCCTAAAAAACCAAAATAAGGAAATAAACTTTCTGGACGCGGCTATGATTGACGACTCGACCTACGAACCGTGGGTCGACCTACGATCCGTAGGTCCCCTCCGTTGGTCAACACTTAGACTTTTTCTGCAGTACCTGGAACCTTCAACTCCTTGTTCATCACTGACGGACATGAAAGATGGACTGTAGGTCGGTCCTCTTCCGTGGCTCTACACTTAGGATTTTCATCAGGTGCTGGAACTTTGACTCACAGTTCATCTTCTATGGACGTGCAGGACGGCCCATAGGTCGACCTACGATCCGTAGGTTTCTTCGTTGTTCCACACTTGGTCAGACTTCCCTAAATCTTTTATCTACGCCCACCATCGACGGACCGTCATAGGACCTACGATCTGTAGGTCCTTTCGTGGGTGGCCACTTCTGCAGATTTTCAGTTGTCATCTCACTTTACCACGTCCAAGCCTATTTCCTGCAAACAAGATACAAAACACATTATTTCTAATACAAAATGGCCCTAGAAACACACAACTCTTAAGTGAAATATATTAAAAATATCTTAAACTCATGGTATATCAGATTTATTGAAAGATTATGACATGAGTGTTCTTTATCACCCCGATAAAGCTAATATGGTGGCGGATGCTCTTAGTAGACTATCTATGTGTAGTGCTGCTCATATTGAAGAGAAAAGAAAATTTTTGTTCGAGATGTTCATAGATTGGCTCGATTTGGAATTCAACTAGTGGAATCCACCAAGGGTGGTGTTATGGTTCACAATGATTCCGAATCATCTTTTGTGGCGGATGTGAAAACCAAGCAAGGTCTTGATCCAATTTTGGTTGAATTTAAAGAGGCAGTGCTCAAGAAATCCGTTGAGGCTTTCTCCGAAGGTGGAGATGGTGTACTTAGATACCAAGGTCAGTTATGTGTTCCAAATGTCGATGACTTGAGGCAGAAAATTTTGATAGAAGCCCATAGTTCGCGATATTATATTCACCCGGTAGCCACCAAGATGTAACGTGATGATGTGAGGTCTATTGGTGGAATGGGATGAAGAAGGATATTGCGGGATTTGTGGCTAAGTGTCCAAATTGCAAACAAGTAAAGGTTAAGTATCAGAAACAGGGAGATTTGTCCCACATATTAATATTCCTACTTGGAAGTGGGAGGACTTGAATATGGACTTTATAGTTGGTTCACCTCGCACCCGGTGATAACTTGACTCGATTTGGGTGATAGTAAATTGGTAAATGAAAATGGCTAATTTCCTTCCCATCAAGGTTTCTTATTCGGAGGAGGACTATGTCAAGTTGTACTGGAGAGAAATGGTAACGTTGCATGGAGTGACCTTGTCGATTATTTCCGATCGTGGTACCCAATTAACTTCTCAGGTTTGGAAGTCATTCCAAAAGGGTCTTGGCACTAAGGTTGAGCTTAGCATGACTCTTCATCCCCAAACCGATGGCCAAGAGAGCGTACTATCCAAACTTTGGAAGATATATTAAGGGCTTGTGTGTTTGATTTTAAGGGAAATTGGGATGACCATTTGCCATTGATTGAGTTTGCTTACAATAACACCAATTATCACTCAAGTCTAGATATGTCTCCATTTGGGGCCTTATATGGTAGGAGGTGTAGGTCTCATATAGGATGGTTTGAGGTTGGTTAATTTTCCCTAATAGGCCCCAAATTGGTACAATAAGCCATGGAAAAATTTCGGCTTATAAGGTAAAGTTAGGAAATGGCTCGTATGTCAATATGAGAAGAAGGGATCTAGAGTTTGACGTTAACTATTGGGATTACTTGAAAATCTCACCCATGAAGGGTGTAATGAGGTTTGGTAAGAAGGGGAAGTTTAGTCCTTGGTAGGTAGGCCCATATAAGATTTTGAGGCATATTGGCAAGGTTGCGTATGAGTTAGATTTGCCAAATGAGTTGGCAACATTGCATCCTATTTTTCATGTCTCTATGCTTAAGAAGTGTGTCGAAAATTCGACGTCCATAGTTCCCCTAGAAGGGTTGGGAGTTGATGAAAGACTCTTTTATGAGGAAGTTTCGGTTGAGATTTTGGACCGGAAAGTTAAGAAGTTGAGAAACAAGGAAATAGCTTTTGTGGAAGTGTTGTGGAGGATTCAGTTAGTTGAGGGTGCTACTTGGGAGGCTGAGGCCGATATGATGTCTCGATATCCTCATCTCTTTCCTTCTACTCATTTTCTAGCTTGAGGTAATGAATTCCTGTTGGTTTGTCCTTGTTTTGGGAGTTATGTGTGTTTATGTGTTTTCATGATTTCCTTATGTGATGCATGTTCATGTAAACTTGTCTTTATAAATAAAATGAGTTTACATGCTTGATTTTCCTCATGTTGTTGTGCATTGAGTATGAGTTTCCTATAGACTTTATGAGATGAATTGATCAACATGCTTTAGATATGCTTTTTGAGATTGAATTGCATATGAGCTCCATGAAATTGTGTTGAGCATGCCTTTAGCTTCCAGAAGGCAGTTCCTCTTTGAAAATCGCTAATTTGTACATTTAATGCATAGTGGGTTTCTAAATGTAGTTTTTACTCCCTTATTATGCTTTTGAGTATGATTAGCTAGGAGTTAATGTTTCCTCCTTGTTTATGTGCATTGTATTCATAATGGGCTAATAGAGTTAGTTTCACCCCTCTTATAATGTTTTCAGAACGTCCTAGCTTGGAGTCGATAGTTCCTCCTTGGTTGCATGCATTGCATTGTAGGTTGGGTTGTTAGTTCCTCTCCTACTATTTTAGAACTAGGTTAAATCTCATTCGAGGACGAATGATCCTATGGGGGTGATATTGTAACACCCCGAATCTGAAAGAGGGTGCCATAACAGATTTCAGCAGTTCCATGGACCATGGTTGGGCCTACGGACCGTCGATTCCTCCACGTCCATGGTACATGAAACATAGGTCAGGCCAAAAGTATCTAACCACGGTCCACCAGGACAGGCCGTGGGTCAATCCACGGTCCATCGACTGGGTCGGTTGGTAGTTCGGTGACAGCTGACAGTTAGTTCAGGGGTAGTTGGGTCTTTTCCTAACTAATTATTTCATATACTACGCCGTTTTACCTATCACTAAGACCCTGTATTAGCTTTTTCAACCCCCAAATTAACCCATTAACTTCATTCTTCCAAATTCACAAAAGAAAACTAAATTCCCTTCCAAATATTTCTCTCTAGAAACTTGAAGAAGAGGAAGATTCATCCTAGGGTTTCACGTCAAGGTCTCAATTCCTCCATTGAAGGCTAGATTTTGAATTCAGGTATGATAGTTTTAATCCATGGAGTTCCCAAATTCCTCTATTTTAAATGTTAGAATTCCCTAATTGAGTTAGAATTTTCTTTAATTATCATGTGTTCTTTGCATTATTGTTTTAAATGATTGAATTATGATCTCTTTTGCATGAATTGATGATACATGATGATTTTACCATGAACCCATGTAATCCCCAAGTTTTCAAGTTATGAATCATATGATGTGGGATTTTGATCTTCAAGGAAGAGTTTTATGAAATTAGGCATGTATTGCAAGCTTTACATGTATTTATGATTAAATCCATATCTAATCCATGTTTTCTAAATATTGATGATTGAAAGTGGGTTTTCAACCTCAAGAGGTAATTTATGGACTTATGCATTGTTTTATGAAACATATGCAAATGTTTTAAGGGTGCTTTGAGAGTAAAGTACCAATGATGATGTTGTGTTGTGAAAGGATATTCTCACTAAGCACTTAACTAGCATGATGTGAAAGGTTTTCTCACATATAAAGGATTATTTGGATCGAAAGGCTTTCTCACCTAATTGAATCAAAGAGTAAGAGCTATTCTAATGAACTAGCTTGGTTTGATTATCCAAGGGCACCTTTCCATGATTAATGAAGTCCAGTAAGAAATGACTATTTCATAGGATTTATGCTTAGCACCGAGTGGATACTCATGATGAGTAGGAAGCTCTCCCGTTAGTAGAGGCCAGGTTATTAGAAACAATCTCATGAGATGGAAGCTCCCCCGTTAGTAGAGGTCGGGTTTCTAATAGCAATCTCCTTATCCGTTAACTATGTGCCTCCATAGGTTGAATAGCTAGTGGATCCACTTAAGCCAGAATTTCATGGTTCTACCTTGGCAAGTAGGACAACCCTTTTCAGTGTGGAAGACACGAAAGGATCATATTATAGCTCCCATGGTTTCTCTTTCATTTAAGGCTAATTCACCATAAGTAATAATGAACTAAGGTTACTTCAAGAAGTATCACATATGAGTTCAAAGGTTTTAAAGATGAAGTTAGCTTGCATTGACCATTATTTTATGACTTATGTTTTATAACTCTTTTACATCATGTTCAGCTTGGTCAATTGCATGTCATGAAATTAAATATCCATTTTAGTATGATTTAAACGTTTTATGCATGGCTATCATACTTGGTACATTGTTTTGTACTAATGCTAGTGGATGATTTGATTTATTCCCAAGCTTTGCTGAGTCCTCATGATTCGAGGACGGACTTTATTGTTTTCACTCTCTTTCATGTATTTTCTCTTTTGGACATGATGTATGGGATAGGCCCAATTGCATTATATTGTATTAGATGGCTATGATGAGACAAGTGTATTAGACTTCCGCTTTGATTTTATAAGAATTGTTTTGGACATGGGCTATTGTTTTACTCTTATTGTTTTATTTCTTATGTTATGATAGCTAAGTGGCTTGTACGGAGTCCTTCGGGATTCTATATGCTATGTTATATCTAGGGGGTACCTCTGAGTTGTCACAGTCCTACTATTAGTTGTTGGTGGTGATTGTTCATGTCGTCTTAAGAAGCTTTTCAGATCAGAGACGTGGGTAAGCACTTGGTGTCCTGGATCTACATGTCTCCTTTTGTATATATGTTTAGCTAGTCTTTTGCCTTTGAGACGGCTTGTTGTGGTCTACTTTTGGAACTTGTATTTTTATATTAGACAATTATGTACTTGTGAGTTCCAGGTTCTTGAAGGGATTCTCTTGTATATAGATTTTTGCTTGATTTTGATTCCGTCTTCTTTTATTTTCTAGTATTAAGTCTTTTTAGTCCTACCCATACACACATTACTTGTTGTTATGGGTATTGTTTGGCTTTTTTACTGGTGGGTTATAGTTGGTGACATCATGAATCGAGGAATCATGTTGTGACAAGTTGGTATCAGAGTTAAGTTTACTGGTCTAACTTATACAAAATTAATCCCTAGTAGATTCCTATAGATCCGTGTGGAGACGCATGTATCCTATCTTTGGGAGGTTACAGGATTTCTTTAGGAATTTCCCCTTTTTGTATCACGTTAGTATCACTTATTGCACTCTTATCTCAAGATAGCCCATACGCTCAACACAGTGGCTCGGGGTAAGGGCTGACCTCTGATGCCATTGATGGGTGCAACATCACCCAGGATAGAGAGAGGGGCTCAGAGCGAGTAATGGACCCTTCAAGAGCTCAGGTTCCAGCTCAGCCGGTAAGGCCTGAACCAGCCTAGCCACCACCCGAACTGGCCAGGGCTCCGGATCTTCAAGATGCCACTACTCAGCTTTCGTCGATGTTCAGAGACATACAGCATGCCCCAACATCAGTTGCAACTCTAACGGTACCTGCACCAAGTTAGTAGGATCAGTCTCTAGTAGAGGCACCTCAAGCCCAGGTACCACATGCGGGTGCCTAGCCCGTGATCATGGCCGTATCTATGTTACTGGAAGATCAGAAGATGTTCGAAGAGTTACTTAGGTTTTCACCTTTGAGGTTTCTAGGGTTATGGTTGAGGATACCCACGAGTTGCTAACTACTTGTCGGGAGTTGCTTTATACATTGGTCTTTGTGGAGTTGAGAGGAGCCAACTTAACTATTTATCAACTAGATGGGCCAGCCAAATATATATGGCATACCTTTATATAGACCAGACAAGCTAGGTCTCCTCAGATTACTTGGAAAAACTTTCTGAGGCTTTTTTGGCCAAGTTCATCCTTCGGGGCATTATAGATCACCTCTAGGATAATTTCTCTAAGTTGGAGCAGGACTCCATGTTGGTTTCAAAGTATGAGGCAAGGTTCCACGAGCTCTCTTGACATGGCTTTATGATTTTACCTACTAAGGAGGATAAAGTTTGATGTTTTATCCGTGGGTTAAGGCTTTAACTGCATATTAAGAGTCAATATATGGTCTATGTGGGTCATTTCTTTATTGATGTTTTTAACCAAGCCTCTACTATTAAGCAGCTCCATCATGATTCCCAAGAGGTAGCGACAAGAGAGCTTGACACAAGGGTAGCTACATTGGGTCCCATTCTAGGTCAAAGACACTGATGATAGGACTTGATAGTGGTTTCAGTCGTGTCAGCCCAATCAGCCTACGTAGGCCTCATTGTAGACTTAAGAGGGTGAGCGGTACATCCAGAGAGAGGTTGGCATCGATTAGAGTCATGGGTCACAGTCTTGTGCTTCATGTCGTGGTGGTCGTTCTTCTAGGAGTCCATCATCTCGGTGTTGTTTTGATTGTGGAGAGTTGGATCACTTGGCTAGAGATTTCCCTTTGCATATGCAGATTTCTCTCACTTCCTAGGTAGCTCCACCAACTCTACTAGTTTCTCTAGCAACACTACCAGTTATGTCGAGTTAAGGGTTAGATTCATCGTGGTGGACATTAGGGTATTCAGGGTGGTCCTCAGGGAGGTAGATCAGGTGGTGTGAAAGATTTCTAGGGCAGAGGTGGAAGGACATTTCTATGCAGCTCCTACGAGGGAAGACACTGAAGCATCGGACGATGTGATCACAGGTACGATTCTCTTATGCTAGCAGCTCATCTCAACTCTTTTGATCTGACCTCTACCTATTCTTATATGTATGTTTATTATGATTCTCGTATGGGTTTGAGTTCTAAGTTTATGGAAACACTATTGCATGTTTCAACCCTCATGGGTGAGTCTTAAGTAATGGATTAAGTGTTTCAATCTTGCTTAGTTACTATCTAGCGGTGTGACACCCGGTCTAACCTTACACTTCTTCATATACATTATTTTGATGAGATTTTGGGCATGGACCGGTAGTCCCCCTATCATGCGATCTTAGACTGCTTCTCTAAGACCATTTCCTTATCCATGCCTAGTATTCCCCTAGTGGTGTGGCAGGGTTCCTTTAGTAGCACATCGATTGGGGTTATCTCTTTTTAGGGCTCGAAGATTAGTGGCTAACGGGTGTTTGTCATATTTTCCATATGGGTGTGATTGAGTAGGGAGGTCTCTCTAGCCAAGTCAATTCTACTTGTCCGTGATTTTGTAGATGTATTTCATATAGAGCTAACTTGCGTACCTAGAGCGTGATATTGGTTTCCTTATTGATCTTGAGCTGGGTACTCGGCCTATTTGTATTCCGCCATAACATGTAGCTCTTACAAAGCTCAAAGAGCTTAGTGTTCAACTTCAACATCTCTTGGGTAAGGGGTTCATTAGTCCTAGTGTTTCACCTTAGGGTGTTCCCGTTCTTTTTATGAAGAAAAAGGATACTACGATGTAAATATGTATGGACTATAGGCAGTTTAATACGGTGATGGTAAAGAACCATTACCCCATACCTAGGATTGATGATTTGTTTGACAAGCTTCAGGGTGCCACAGTGTTTTTGAAGATGTTCTGGGGTCGGGTTACCATCAGTTGATGATTAGGGAAATTCCCTAAGACCACATTGAGGACTCGATATTGCACTACATGTTCTTAGGGATGTCTTTTGGGTTAATACCCATGTCGCCTTTATGGACTTGATGAAACGAGTTCTTAGGTCGTATCTTGATTCAATCATCATTGTGTTCATAGATCAAATTCTCGTAAAGTCATAAAGCATGAGTGATCATAAGTAACATTTGAGGATTATGCTCCAGACTTGGAGAGATCACCTGCCTTATGCCAAGTTCTTAAAGTCCTAGTTTTTTCTTGAGTTGTTAGCATTCTTGAGGAACATTGTTTCCATGAATTACATCATGGTCGATCCGACAAAGATCGAGGCTATTCGTGACTAAGCTAGGTCCACTTACATTACTAAGTTTTGGAGCTTCATCGGATTAGCGGGCTACTACTAACGCTTTGTGAAGGGCTTCTCTACTATTGCAACACCTCTTATCTGGTTGACTCACCTTGATGTTCCCTTTGAGTGGTTTGAGGAGTGTTAGTCGAGCTTTTGGAAGTTTAAAGAGTTGATGACTAATTCTCCTATATTGACTTTGCTAATTGAGGGCGAGACTTCACGGTCTATTGTGATGCATTTGGCATTTGTTTAGGTTGTGTATTTATGTAGCAGGGCTGGGTTCTTGCTAATGCATCGAGGCAGCTTAGGTTACAGGAGAACAACTACTCCACTCATGACTTGAAGTTAGCGGTGGTAGTTTTTCCGCTTAAGATCTAGAGGCGCTACCTGTATGGAGTTCATTGTGAGATCTACACTTATCAGAGGAGTCTTCAATATATTATGATCTAGAGAGACGTTAATTTGAGGCACCGTTATTGGATTGATCTTCTGAAGGACTATGACCTCTCTATCCTCTACCATCCGGGAAATACGAATATGGTAGAGGATAACTTGAGCAGGAAGGCAATGAGTATGGGTAGTCTAACCTTCCTATCTACTATGGAGCAGCTTTTAGCTTAAAACACTCAATTCTTAGATAATCTTATAATTCAATTAGATAGGTGTATCTTAGCCTATTTGGGAATTTAGTCTTGTTTGCTTCATTGAATTCATAGTTGTCAGTTTGTTCATGAGGCCTTGTTGGCATATCGAGATTAGGTGTTAGTGGGTCGGTCAGGCTTCCTTAGATTTAGATGGGGTACTGAATTTTATTGGTCGCATTTGTGTTTTGAGGATTGGGGGTTTGATCCATGTGATACATCCCGAGTCCTATGATTTTGGATACTCTATCTGTCCAGGCACCATGAAGATGTATATTTATTTAAGGAAGCATTATTGGTGGAGCGGCATTAGGATAGATATCACAGATTGTGTGTTCCGTTGAATGATTTGCTAGTACGTCAAGACCAAGCATTTGAGACCTAGTGGTCAGTTTCAGAGATTACCCATTCAAAAGTTGAAGTGGGATTGCATCATTATGGACTTTGTATTAGGTTTGCCTCAGACTTCTATAGGTTTTGATAGCATAGGGGTTATCTTTGATCGATTGACCAAGTTAACATAGTTCCTCCTTGTTTAGTCGTCTTTCAGCACCGAAAGGTTGGCCCATCTCTACATTCGAGAGATTGTTCGTCTTCATGGTGTGCTTGTCTTTATTATATATGATCCGGATGCTAAGTTCACTTCTAACTTTTAAAGAACCTTTCAAGAGGAATTAGGCACTCGCATTGACCTTAGAACAACTTTCCAGCCACAAACTGATGGTCAATTAGAGCATACTATTGATAAGTGGTAGATTTACACTCATTTGAGGCCTATTAAGCTCAACAATTAGTGTCCTGGATGCCTTATTATGTCCTATTTTAATGATATTTTGATCATTTGTAGCTATGAAGGCTAAAGGACAAGGCAAGGATGAATGGGTGAAAGAATGGCCAAACATGAAAACAAGTGTAAACTCTAGATTTTGTGATCACCTATTGCAAAGGGCGGATCACCCAATAGGTACGATCACCAGAATTGATGGTGCAATAATGTAACACCTTGTATCCAAAAATAGACCAAACAACATATTTTCAGAGGTTGCAGGTGCCACCGACGGGTGCCACATACGGACCGTATGGTGAGCCACGGACCATAGGTGGTATCCATGGTTAGCCACCCCAACTCTACTAAAAAAAAACCAGAAAAGCCCGACCAACGGCTAGGACCTACAGACCGTAGGTGGGACCACAGTCTGTGGTCCAGGTCTGTGGATCATGGTCCGCAGCCCCACCCCAGACGCCAGATGATACATTCCAGGATGGACCGTCGGTCAGGCCCGTCGTTGGCCCCGACAAATTTTAAGCTAGGGTCATTT
The DNA here is from genome assembly GCF_000226075.1 of Solanum tuberosum. Taxonomy (NCBI): domain Eukaryota; kingdom Viridiplantae; phylum Streptophyta; class Magnoliopsida; order Solanales; family Solanaceae; genus Solanum; species Solanum tuberosum. The sequence continues at coordinate 1,533,510 of NW_006238941.1, read as the reverse complement.
TAGTGTTTTTCCCTATGTGTTAGAAACCTAAACTATGTAGTTTTCGTCAGTTTAAGCCTAGTAACTTAGTCACATCCTTCCTTAATCGATCATTCTCCAAGAAATCATCAAACTTAGAACAAAGAGAGGAGAAAGAGTCGACCAAGCCCTTCAAGAATGCTACTAGGTTTCAACAATTCCAGCTCAAAAATTGAAAGATTTCTCCGTGAAATTCATCACCAGGTATGTGGGATTTTACTAGTGGATCCCTTTCATCCACTAGGTCCCTAGAATTCAGTCAGATTCTTGATTTCCTTCATATTATCTAGACCTAGGGTTTTCTTGAACTTTAGAAGTTGTTGTGATTTAACTGTTATCATATTCCAAATAAGATTTTCATGTTGTTGTAACACCGTTTCTTAGTTACTTGCATGCAATTCAGAACCCTAGTTGTGTAGATTCGTTTAGTTCATGAATTACACTAGCTAGGTTAGTTTAAACAAATATTCATGCCTCAAATTTTGAATGTTTCATGTTCAGTTATAAATGTTGCATTCTCAGATTTGCATGTCAGAATATTGAGCTATCCAGTATATTCTCTTATGATATATTGTTCACATTTCTAGTCTCAGAATGCCTCATTGGTGTATAAGTCACCTATGTGGGCATTACATTTACTGATCCCGCCAGACATGCCTATATACCCTTGGCAAGATATATTGGGTCCTCTCGATGGGTCGTATACATCGGACTTTACGTTTAGCTCACGTGGTTTTATGTCGGTTATCAGTAGCTCCCACCATCAGACTTTAATGCATTTGACCAGGTTTCCAATTGTACTTTAGTATTCAGTTTTAGCATGTTATGTACTTGGTCATTGTATTCAGTTCAGCTTATTTCAGTAGGTTTCTTGTATTTTGCAGTATGTTCAAATTATATTATTGCTTAGTATGTTTTGTTCAACTTTTATCCTATCTTGCATGCTCAGTACCTTCCAAGTACTGACGCATACTCTGCGCTACGTTCTTTCATAATTTAGGTTCAGGTACTCAGCATCCAGACAACACATAGATCAGATCCCAATCTCCAGTTCAGTAGCTTCAGTGGTGAGTCCTCATTCTTTGAGGACGATAGACATGTTCATTTACATTCAGTCTTTCATTTTAGTTTCAGTTTTATTAGAGTTTTCTAAGGGAAATGTCCTAGCATCTCTAGTCAATTAGAGGCTTATTCGAGACATAGACAAATTCAGCTTTATCTTTTGAGTTATAGTTCAGTATTCTAAACTATTTTTCAGTATTTATATATTCAGACTTAGATTGGGTATTCCCCACTATATATTTTATCTTATGTTTTAAGCTTCCGCATAATATCTATGGTTTAGTTGTTTAAGAATGCTTATGATATGTCTGCTCAGGGTTAGCTTGGGGTCACTCGTGATCAAAGGTCCCGTGTTTATGTCAAGGGGGTAGCCTCAGGGTGTGACAAACTTGGTATCAGAGAATTCGGTTTAAAAGTCCTAGCATGTCTGAAAAGCCGCACTAAGTAGAGTCTCTTTCATGGGTGTGAAGTGCACCATATCTGATGAGGGGGAGGCTACGAAGTGTTTTAGGAAAACTTCACTTTCTTTGCTACTCTTATCGTGCATAAGGTACGATCCAACTTTTCATTTCTAACTCATCGTTTTGCATTTCAGATCATGCCTCCTCGTAGAGCTAACGCAAGAAATGCTAACATAGCTCCTCCAGTCCTAGATCAGGAGGTTTTGAATGTGGAGTTTTGAAATGCAATTCAGTTTTTGGCTCAGAGTGTGACTAACCAGAATAATCAGCAGGCCCTAATTCCTACTAATGCTAATAATTGGTCAGCAACAGCCAGGGTTCGAGAATTTTCCATATGAATCCACTAGAATTTCTAAGGTCAACGTTTGATGAGGACCCACAGAGTTTCATTGATGAGGTCAAAAAGATATTTAGAATGATGCAGGTAACTAGGAATGATTGATGTGTCCGAGATTTGGACGCATTTAAGGCTTTATTTATATAGATTTGGTGTCCTCAAATGCTTATTTGGTGCCAATAACTGATGTAAAACCCTTGATTTCCAGGTATATGGATTTAGGAACAAAGCAAGGACACTATTTTGTGAAAAGGAACAAAGTGAGCTGAAAGAATGAAGAAAGGCAAGCTTGGTGATCGCCAAGTCCACTTGGCGAGTCATTGAATGGCTACTTGACCGCCTAAAGTTCCAGTGTGCCAAGTCCTAAAGGAAAGGAACCAAGTTGGTGAGAAAGGGAGTAGTTGGTGGATCATCGAGTGGTTCCGCAATGCAGTGTTAGATCACCCAAAGTTACAGACCTTGAGGATGTTGAATGCCAAGGCAGAAGGGCGATTAAAGTGACCAAAGGGTGGCTCACCGAGTGGTTCATCGACCGCAACTTACTTCACTGACTGACTCTTTGCATCACATTTTTGACAACTATAAATACATTTTTTAACATTTAGTTTTGTAGCTTAGATCATATACTTCCAGTTCCTATTATGTCTTTAGCTTTGGAGATAGATTTCTCTAGTTTTTCCTAAGCTTTGAAGAATTCAAGTTTTTCAGTTTTGAGAAATTGGAAGTGGGTCTTTGAGATTCTTCGAATTAGAGTATTGTAAGGAGGAATCTACACTTACCCAGTTGATGGATAATCAATTTGGCAACTGTTTTTACCTTTTCATAATGTCTAGCTAAAACCCCAATTCTTGGGGTGTGATTATATCATTATGGGCTTATTTAGCTTATGGGTATTGCTAATTGTTAGTTTAACTGCTTTTTAAAAGTGAGTTCAATCATTTATTGTGGTTTAATTTAAGAATTGTAGTTGCAAATACAGTTCTACCTTTATGTTCTAGGCTTGCTCAAGAGAGAGGTTTTAGAACTAAGGTGTTTGAGTGATGGTCTGTGTGTATTGGGTTGGCCTGGGTTCTACTCGAGAGAGTGAATCCTAAACCCTTTTCCACACATTTAGCGAGAGAGAGTGAATGGACTAAGGTGTGGGTTGTTTTTATTTTGCATGCTTGTTGATGTTCGAGAGAAATCAACTTGATTCGGGGTAAATTGTTCGAGAGAAAGTTTATCTCCTCTATAGCCTAGCTTACTCACTAATATTTAGCTATTTTCTAATAGTTGCAATTACACATTTGTCTATATTAGCCTATAATCGATCACATCCCAAGAACCCATCTCATTATCGTTATTTCGTATTGTTTACTGCTATTTGTAGTTGATAATTAAAACAAAAATCCCCCATTTGACATTCGTGTCACCCCTGATTTGAATGATGTTTTCATTTAATAACTTTTATTTCTATGACTGATTTGAACATTTTCATACTTCCCAATTGAATCTGAAACACGTACCGCTCCATGTGGCATTCAATCCTACTGATTTACGACCATTGATGCTTAGAATAGGATGAAGTGTCTTTGATAACGTTATTCAATCAATGATAGGGTAGAGTTGTCATCTTACCAGCTTAAGGATCTAGCTCACATTTGGTTTACACAATGGAAGGAAAATAAGGGTACTGATGCAGCTCTTGTGACTTGCGAATGCTTTACTAGAGCTTTTTTGGACAGATCCTTCTCGAGGGAGTTGAGGGAGGCTAAGGCTCAAGAGTTCATGAATTTGAGGAAGGGTTTTATGTCATTCCAAGAGTACGGGCTTAAGTTCACCCAATTCTCTTGGTAAGCTCCATATATGGTTGTTGATTCGAGGGCATAGATGTCTAAGTTTTTGTATGGTGTGTCCGATTTAGTGAAGACGTAGTCGAGAAATGCTATGTTGTTAGAAGAAATTAATATCTCTAGGCTCATGACTCATGCTCAGCAGGTTGAGACAAATACACTTAGTGAAATGGCTAAGGATAACAAGAAGGCAAGGATAGGTAACTATGAGTACTCTCAGCAGATATCGGGTCATGGAAATTACTCATAGTGTCAGAAAAAAATTCAACCCCAGCACCTTCATCAGTTATTACTCCATCCCCCAGGTTTAGACAGGATAATAAAAGTAGGGCATCATGCTCTAAGTCCCATGGCAGTGCTCTAGGTAGCAGGACCTATCCAACTTGTCCCAAATTTGGTAAGAACTATCCAGGCGAGTGTCTTGCAGGGAAAGAAGGGTGTTTCGGATGTGGTCCGTCTGGCCATAGGTTAAGGGATTTCCCTTTTGCCAAGCAGGGGTAAGGAGGTAACAATAATAAGTCTTAGTCCACAGCTTCAGCACAGCCAGCAGGTCCCCCAACCCAGTACGGTGCTTCATCTCGTACAATTGGCAGTCAAAGCCAGAATAGGTTATACGCTCTTCATGCTCACCATGATCAGGAAGAATCTCCCGACGTGGTCACTGGTACTTTGCGAGTCTTTAACTTAGATGTATATGCTTTGTTAGATCTAGGAGCTACTCTTTCCTTTGTAATTCCTTATATAGAAGTCAACTTCAGTGTCAGTCCAGAAACTCTTTCAGAACCCTTCTCAGTCTCTACTCCAGTTGGTGACCTAGTTATAGCTAAATGGATATACAGAAATTGCCCTGTCACAGTCTCTCAAAAAGTCAACTCACCAGATCTTGTAGAGTTAGAAATGGTAGACTTTGATATCTTTGTAGGCATGGATTGGTTACATTCATGTTATGCCTCAGTCGTTTATAGAACTAGGATTGTTCATTTCCAGTTTCCAAAAGAGCCAATCTTAGAATGGAAGGGTAGTAGCTCAGTGCCTATGGGTCAATTTATCTCTTACCTTAAGGCCCGAAAGATGATCTCTAAAGGGTATCTCTATCATCTAGTTCGGGTTAGGGATTAAAGATACGAAACCCCAACTCTTGAGTCAGTTGCTGTAGTAAACGAGTTTGCAGAAGTATTTCCAGAAGATCTTCCCGGAGTTCCTCCCGAAAGGAATCAACTTCAGAATTGATCTCCTTCCAGATACCCAGCCTATTTATATTCCTCCTTACAAATGGCTCCAGTTGACCTTAAGGAATTGAAATAACAGTTGAAAGACATTTTAGATAAGGGCTTCATCAGACCTAGTATTTCCCCATGGGGTGCGCTAGTGTTGTTCGTGTAAAAGAAAGATGGTTCTCTCAGGATGTGCATTAACTATCGGCAGTTGAACAAAGTCACAATCAAGAATAAGTACCCTATCCCAGGATTGATGACTTGTTCAACCAACTTCAAGGTGCTAGTCAATTTACGAAAATAGACCTGAGATATGGTTATCATCAGCTCAGAGTCAGAGATAGTGATATCCCGATAACAGCCTTCAAAACTTGGTATGGTTATTATGAATTTGTAGTTATGTCTTTTGGACTAAGCACTGCCCCTCCATCTTTCATTAATTTGATGAACAGTGTATTCAAGAAGTATTTGGACTTGTTCGTTATCGTATCTATTGATGATATCCTTATTTACTCTGGCAATGACGAAGAACATGCTACTCATTGGAGGGATTTCCTACAAACTCTCAAAAATCGCCAGTTATTTGATAAGTTTAGCAAATGCAAGTTTTGGTTATAATCAGTTGCTTTTCTTGGTCATATAGTGTCTAGCGAAGGGATTCAAGTGGATTCTCATAAAATAGAGGCAGTGAAGCAATGGCCCTGACCCACCTCTACTACAGATATCAGGAATTTGAGTAGATTCCCAGAAGATAGAAGCAGTGAAACAATGGCCCAGACCTGCCTCTGCTACAGATATCAGAAGTTTCTTGGGTCTAGCGGGTTATTATAGAAGGTTGGTGGAAGGATTTTCATCCATAGCTTCTCCATTGACTAAGTTGACTTAGAAAAAAGTTAAAGTTTCAGTGGTCTGATAAGTGTGAGAAGGGCTTCGGAGAACTAAAAACTAGGTTGACTCCAACTCCTGTTTTAACTCTACCAGAGGGTTCAAATGGTTATGTGATCTATTGTGATGCATCCAGAGTCGGCCTAGGTTGTGTGTTGATGCAGCGAGGTAAGGTTATAGCTTATACTTCTAGACATCTTAAGGTGCATGAGATGAATTATCCGACTCATGTCCTTGAGCTTGCAGCCGTATTATTTGCCCTAAAGATTTGGAGACATTACTTGTATGGTGTTCACATAGATGTGTTCACAGACCATAAAATCCTTCAGTATGTGTTCACATAGAAAGAGTTAAATATTCACCAAAGGAGATGGCTTGAATTCCTCAAGGAATATGATATGAATGTGATTTACCATTTAGGTAAAGACAATGTAGTAGTTGATGCTCTTAGAATATTATCTATGGGTAGTGTATCACATGTTGAGGAAGAAAGGAAGGAATTAGCAAAAGATGTTCACATGCATGCTTGTTTAGGAGTTGGTCTTGTAGACTCGTTAGGTGGGGGAGTAATAGTCCAGAGTAGCTCTTAATCTTCATTGGTAGCTGAGGTTAAGCAAAAATAGGATAGTGATCCTATATTGCTTCATTTGAAAGGTGCAGTTCACGAGCAGAAAGTAGAGGTTTTCTCCCAAGGGAAAGATGATGTTCTTCGTTATCAGGGTCGGTTATGTGTTCTAGGGTGGGTCATTTGAGGCAACAGATCCTTATAAAGGCTCATAATTCTAGATATTTTATTCATCCAGGTGACACTAAGATGTACCGTAATCTGCGAGAAGTATTTTGGTGGAACCACATGAAGAGAGACATAGCAGATTTTGTGGCTAAGTGTTCTAATTGCCAACATGTTAAGGTAGAACATCAGAAACCAGGAGGCATGACTTAAGAAATAAACATTACTACATGGAAGTGGAAAGTGATAAACATGGACTTCATTACAAGTTAACCCCGCAGACAACATGATTCTATTTGGATAATAGTAGATAGAGTTTCTAAGTCCGCTCACTTCTTGGTTGTCAAGACTACATATTCGGCAGATGACTACGCCAAGATTCATATTAATGATATAGTCAGGTTGCATGGGGTTCCTTTTCCTATCATCTCATATATAGGCCCTCAGTTTATGATATACCTTGAGTTTACGATATTTTTACTATATTTCACTTAAGATTTGTGTGTGTCTAGGGCCTTTTTGTATTGATTTTTATCATGTTTTGCAGGAAAGATGTTCAGGCACAGAAATAAAGAGACAACTGAAAGATGTGCAGAAAAAGGCATCTATAGTGGTGATCTACGGACCGTAGGTCCATTGACACTCTGTAGATGGTGACCGTAGATCAGCAGGGCAAGGCATGGAAGGAGAATCAAGGAATCGGACTAAGTGTGGAACCACGGTGACCATTGACGGTCCGTAGATTGATCTACGGATCGTACTACTGAAACATAGAATGTGACTGCGAGGGTTCCAGTACCTGATTTTTGGAGAATTCTAAGTATGGAGCTACAGAGAGGGATCGATGGACCGTAGATCAATCTACGGTCCGTACTGATGTTCCGTCGTTCGCTTCAGAGAAGCTGATTTTTTGGAAGTTGAAATATTTTCCAAGTCCTAGCTAACGGAAGGGACTCACGGATCGTAGATCCATTGACGGTCCGTGAGTCAGTCTCATGAATTGAAGACGTGTGCCTGAACAAACTTTCCTTATACTTTTCCCTTTTAATTTAGGACTTGTTTTCTATAAATAGGGTATGTAAACATCCTCTTTGGGGTTGGACTTTATTAAATTAGTTCTACTTTGTGAGTTTGGTTTACTTTTTACAAACCTAGCAATTCTTGATTTCCTAAGTTGATTTTGAAGATTTTGGTATTGAAACTCAAGTTGAAATTCTGGGTTTTCTATATCCTAAATTATGTAAGTTCATAATTCTTTCATCTAAATCAATGAATTGTGTTCACATGATTATGGGTAACTAAACTCCACATCTAGGCTTGTGGGAACCATGAGCAATTAACAAAGTATGAATAGTAATAAGCAATTCTTGAATAGTGTTTTGTATGCATTGATAATTCTTTCGTTTAAAAGTCTTTTTAACGGTTCCCAACGTTAGAACTCACCTTGTTGTTACTTGCCGGACCAAGGACGTAGTCAACAAGAAAAGAATTATCAACATAGATTTAGTGTGATACTATCTAATAGTCTAGTGTCGATTGGTGCAAAGTAATAACTAAGCCTAACATCGATGTGATGTCTAATATGAGGTAAAGGTAAGGATTAGTAAATTATACACACGTAGCCGGACCAAGGTGCGGGGTGAAATTCTCTAGATGCAGGATGAAGGATTTAGAGATACCTAGCTTATCACTTGGCATGTAGTACACTCGGAAACTAGGATTACTGCGTTATGAGGTTGTCGGGAACCCGTATACCCTAGTTAATTCTCTCATCTTGATAACAACCAAAATTGACCTTTGTTTACTGATTATTTACTGAATTCTTACAATTTGTTTCACAAATCCCCCCCCTCCCGTAATTACTTGTTTATGGAAGTAATTTGACTAAACAAATATAATTGTTGGTTAAAGTGAAGTCTAAACCATTTTCCTCGTGGGATCGACCCCAACCTACAAGTTGGGTTCTTTACTTGATAATGATCGCTTATGCTTCTTTAGGGAGGTGTATTTTGAGCTTATCAAATTTTGGCACAGCTGTCGGGGACTTTGGCTTTTAAATTTATTTTAACTACATTATTGAACTTCAGTCAAATATTTCCTAATTTTACTTTTTCTTTTTGTTTTTGTCTCTCTCAGGTTCTGACTCTAGTGTATGCCAAGTACACGGAGCCAGGGTGAAGCACTTAATCCTTACGATCCAGAGTTGAACCGAACTTTGCGAAGAATGAACAATCAAGGAGTTCAAGTTAATCCTATAGGAAGCAATCTAGGCAATTAATGCAACCTCCGAGGGTAGTTGGTGGGGACAACCAGGTTCTAGCTGAAAATCAATTGGGAGATGCAGTGAGGATGCATGGTCCACCAGGCCCACGACTGTATGAAAACTATAGGGTAACGTCAATATAGCTGACTCTGATGGACCTCTTGTCCTACCCCCTTTTACTCCGGGGCACACATTTGTAGCGACCAGTAGCTTGATACATATGCTTACAGCGAGGGGCTTGTTCTCAAGGTTGCCATCGGAGGACCCACATGCTCACATAGCCAAGCTAAGAGTGGATTGCAAGAGCTGCGTAGGTCGACCAAACTTGGATATGGATGTCATCGGATTGCGAGTGTTCCCTCTATCACTGACATGCAATGCTACTGTATGGTTCACAGAGCTTCCTTATAGTTCAATCTATACATGGGACCAACTGAATGATGTGTTCTTAGCAAGATATTATCCAGTGTCCAAGAAGATCAATCACGAAGATAAGGTCAACAATTTTGTGGCACCACCTGGAGAGTCTGTGAGTAGCTCTTGGGATAGATTCACTACATTCATAAGAGGTGTTCTAAATCACCGTATTGATGATGATTCGCTGAAGGAATATTTCTATCGAGATCGGGATGACAACAATAAAGCAGTGCTTGATACTATTGCGGGAGGTTCATATGGTGAGTGCACATACGCACAGATTGCACAAAAATTGGAGAAGATCTCTGGTAACAATAAAGCATGGACCACTAGGAGATCAGATACTAGGAGAAACACATTTGTCGTTCATGCTACAAACAACCAGCCTGTGGATGACATTCGTGAGGAGACGGCTCAGATAAGGACCGAGTTGGGGTTGGTATTAAAGCATGTGAGTGGAAGTGCGGAAAAGCTAAAAGTTGTGAATTACTTGACTAGAACTCCACCACCAGTTGAAGAGTGTTACTATGAAGAGGATGCTTATGCGGTGAATGATCAGAAGGGGGGTTTCCGACCAAACGCCCAAGGATCCAACACGGAAAATTGGCGCCAGGGTCAAGGAACCAAGGTCGGAACTATGGCAATTACAACCGAGAGGGTCAATATGTCCGGGATGGGAACTTCAATCACGACAATAACTATAACTAGAACAACTATGGAAACAGAAATGATCAGGTTGGACCTTATGTTTCCCTTCAAATTCAGGAATCTGGTACTAGCAAAGCTGGTGGCAATTTGGCGCGTATTGAAGATATGATGCAGAAGATGAGGAGAAGGTTTGATGCAACTGGTGAGAATGTAAAGAACATGAGAAACGACTTGTCTGGTATTGGTTAAAAGGTTGATGCCCATGCTGTGTCAATAAAACATCTAGAGCAGCAGATGACTCAGTTGTCTACTATAGTGAACCCACTTAAACCTGGCATTCTTCCTAGCAACACTATCCAGAATCCAAAGAATGATGGTCATTGTATGGCAGTTACAACTCAAGGAGGTAAGTACACCATTGATAACCTATGCCGTCAGGGATGGACGTTGAGATTAGAAAAGACGATGATGAGGTAGATGTTAGAGAAGAGTTTGAGAATGCGACAGAGAAAGAAGCGGAGATATCTCAGAAAGTGGTCCCCATACCTAGACCTCCACCACCTTTTGCACAGAGGTTAGTGAAGAAGACTGAAGATGGTAAATATTGCAGGTTTATTACTATGTTGAAGCAGCTTTCCATCAACGTTCCGTTGATAGAAGCTTTGGAGCAAATGTCTGGGTATGCAAAGTTTATGAAAGATATGGTGACGAAGAAAATGTCTGTGAGTTTTGAAGATGATGATAAATTGCAGCATTGTAGTGCTATTTCTACAAGGTCTCTTGTGCAGAAGAAGGAAGATCATGATGCTTTCACGATTCCATGTATTATAGGGTTGTTACACTTTGCTAAGGCATTGTGTGATCTTGGTACTAGCATCAACCTCATGCCATTCTCTATTTATAAGAAGTTGGGTCTAGGGGATCCAAAGCCTACTACGATGCGGTTACTTATGGTCAATAAAACCGTGAAAAGGCCCATTGGTGTACTCCATGATATGCTAGTGAAAGTGGAGTCGTTCATCTTTCCGGCGGATTTTGTGATTCTTGACTTTGAGGTTGATTTTGAGGTTCCCATCATTCTTGAGATACCATTCCTTGCCACAGGGCATGCATTTGGTTGATATGGAGAAGGGGCAGATGAAGTTCAGACTGAACATTGAAGAAGCAACTTTTAATATGTGTAGGTCCATGAAGCAGAGTGGTGAGCTCCAAACGGTATCTTTCATAACTTACAGAGTTGAGAGTGAAACAGAAGTGCAAATTGAAGAGCGACTAGGTGTTGAGGCACTAACAACAGTTATGATGAATTTCAACAGTGATGGTATTGAAGAGTACGATGGGTTGGTAGTTGCACTTGATAGGTGCGAATATCGGTCAAAACCAAAGAGGTATGTGTCAAACATGAAGAATCGTGAGTTCCCACCCGCGAGACCATCTGTGGTGGAGTCACCGAAATTGGTGCTTAAGGCTTTACCACCGCATTTGAGGTATGTATTCTTGGGTAGAGATAATACTTTGCCGGTCATTATTTCGGCAGATTAAAATGCGAGACAAGTAGAGTGCTTGGTGACTGTGTTAAAAAGGTTCAAGCGAGCTATTGGGTGGACTATTGCGGATATTATTGGGATTCCTCCATGTATTTGTTCTCACAAAATCCAACTCATGCCAGATTACAGGCCTAGTATCGAGCACAAAAGAAGATTAAATCCACCTATGCAACAGGTAGTTAAAAAGGAGATCATCAAGTGGTTGGATGCCGGAGTTATTTATCCCATTGCAGATAGTAATTGGGTGTGTCCTGTGCAGTGTGTACCTAAAAAGGGTGGTATTACTGTGGTTCCAAATGAGATAAACGAGCTTGTTCCAATTCGGCCCATGACCGGATGGAGAGTCTGCATGGATTACCGGAAATTGAATGTGTGGACAGAGAATGACCATTTTCCTATACCATTCATGGACCAGATATTGAATAGACTTGCAGGAAAGGGTTGGTATTGACTTCTTGATGGGGATTCGGGCTACAATAAAATTTCTATAGCTCCGGAAGATCAAGAGAAGACCACCTTCACTTGCCCTTATGGGATTTTGCTTTTAAACGGATGCCATTTGGGTTGTGCAATGCTCCAACGACCTTCCAACGCTGTATGATGTCGATATTTTCCGATATGGTGGAGGACACTATTGAAGTGTTCATGGATGATTTCTCTGTAGTAGGTGACTCTTTTGATCGATGTCTAGATCATCTGGTTGAGGTTCTTAAAAGATGTGAAGACTGCAATCTGGTGCTAAATTGGGAGAAGTGCCACTTTATGGTGAAGGAAGGGATAGTTCTGGGTCATCGGATTTCTGAGTAGGGCATTGAGGTTGATAGAGCAAAAGTAGAGGTAATAGAAAAGCTTCCACCACAGATCTCTATAAAAGGTGTTAGAAGTTTTCTTTGGCATGCAGGTTTCTAGAGGAGGTTCATCAAGGACTTCTCTAAAATTGCACATCCATTGTGCAAACTGCTCGAAAAGGAGTATAAGTTTGATTTTGATAATGCTTGTCTGAGAGCATTTGGAGAGTTGAAAGAGAAGTTGGTTACTGCACCTATCATTATTTCACAGTATTGGGGACAACCGTTTGAGGTAATGTGTGATGCGAGTGGAGTGGCGCTTGGTGTAGTATTAGGACAGAGGAGAGAGAAAATTCTTCACCCTATTTACTATGCTAGCAAAGCTCAAAATGTGGCCTAGAAGAATTATACTGTGACTGAACAAGAACTTCTTGTGGTGGTTTTCGCATTCGAGAAATTTCTATCCTACTTTCTTGGTACCAAGGTCATCGTGCATACTAACCATTCTGCATTGAGGTATTTGATGGCGAAGAAGGATGTAAAACCGAGGTTGATTAGATGGGTAGTGTTGCTGCAAGAGTTTGATTTTGTGGTAAAAGATATAAAGGGGACCGAAAATCAAGTTGCCGATCACTTGTCCAAATTAGAGGAAGAGGCTATCCTAAAGCTTGGTGATAGGGCTGAAATTAATGATGCTTTTCCAAATGAACAGGTATTGGCTGCTTTTCATGATCTGATTCCTTGGTTCGCAGACTTTGATAATTATTTAGCAAGTGATTTGGTGCCCCTGGATTTGTCTTTTCACGAAAGGAAAAGTTTTATGCATGATGTGAAGAAATTCTTTTGGGATGAGCCTTACTTGTATCATAGTTGTGCTGATGGGATTATTCGTCGTTGTGTGCCCGAGGTTAAGATGTTGAATGTACTTGAAGCATATCATTCATCGCCTGTTGGTGGTCATCATAGTGGTATTCGGACTGCGCACAAGATTTTGCAGTGTGGGTACTACTAGCTTACCATCCACCAAGATGCTCTTGATTTCGCCAAGTCTTGTGATCGTTACCAAAGAGAAGGAGAGATTTCAAAGAGGCAAGAGCTTCCTATGAATCCTATATTGGTGATAGAGTTGTTTGATGTATCGGGCATTGATTTTATGGGTCCATTTGTGAGTTTACATTGGATGAAGTATATTCTTGTTGCGGTTGATTATGTATCAAAGTGGGTGGAAGCAGTTGCGCTCCCCAACAATGAAGGTAAAAGTGTCACAACATTTTTGAAAAAGAATATCTTCTTCAGATTTGGTACACCGAGGGTGATTATCAGTGATGGAGGTTCCCACTTCTGTAATAAGTTGTTCAAGGCGCTACATGAGAAATATTGTGTCCGCCACAATGTAGCCACTCCTTACCATCCACAAACTAGTAGGTAATTTGAAGTGTCCAACATGGAGATCAAACAGATTTTGGCAAAGACTGAATGCTAATAGAACGGATTGGTCAAGGAAGCTTGATGATGCTCTATGGGCCTATCGCACAACATATAAGACTCCCATAGGTATGTCTCGTTACAAACTTGTATATGGGAAGTCTTGCCATTTACCGGTAGAGCTAGAGCATAAGGCTTTGTGGGCGATGAAGAAGCTAAATTTGGATTGGGGCACCGCATCTAATCAAAGAATGAATTACTTGAATATGCTAGATGAATTTCTCCTACAAGCTTATGAATGTTCAGCCTTGTACAAAGAGAAGATGAAACGGTATCATGATCAAAGAATTGAAAAGCGAGAATTTGTAGTTGGTGATC
>NW_006238941.1:1480928-1519496 GCF_000226075.1 Solanum tuberosum | reverse complement strand
AGGTTGCGCTTGTTTCCGGGCAAACTCAAATCCAAATGGACCGGGCCATTTTTGTTCACAAAAGTGCTCCCCCATGGAGTGGTTGGGCTTGAGAACATTGAAGGAACAAGGTTCATGGTAAACGGGCAAAGGATCAAGATCTACTTGGGAAATGCTGAAACTGTGCAAGAAGTGATTGAGGCCTACAATCTTGATGAAGTCTGAGTAATCAAGAAAATTGCATCGTGCCACGACGTTAAATCAAGCGTTGTTTGGGAGGCAACCCAAGATGTGCCTTGTACAAAGAGAAGATGAAACGGTATCATGATCAAAGAATTGAAAAGCGAGAATTTGTTGTGGGTGATCTTGTGCTTCTATTCAACTCTAGGTTGCGCTTGTTTCCAGGCAAACTCAAGTCCAAATGGACTGGGCCATTTTTGCTCACAAAAGTGTTCCCCCATGGGGCGGTTGAGCTTGAAAAAAAGGATGGAACAAGGTTCATGGTAAACGGGCAAAGGATCAAGATCTATCTGGGAAGCGCAAAAAGTGTGCAAGAGGTTGTTGAGGCTTATGTTCTTGATGAAGTCTGAGTAATCAAGAAGCTTGCGCCGTGTCGCGACGTTAAATTAAGCGCTGCTTGGGAGGCAACCCAAGATGTACAATCTAGCCAACTATAGGTTTTTGTTTCCCATCTAGTAGTTTTCTTTGTTTAGTTGATTCTCTGTATTAATTTAGATAGGTGTTTTAGTTTTGTATTAGTGTTGGCTAGAATTAGCATAGGGTACGTGTCTAAAAAAGTGTCAAGAAAATGTAAAAAGAATAGCCTAATGGTTGCTACATGTGCAGGCGCGCTATGAAAAATCTACAAAAAATTGTCTGGTGCAGAGGTCTACGAACCCCATCGACGGTCCGTCAATTCATCCACGGACCATGAATGGTGTCCGTAGATCCCATGTAAATGTCTAATTTTTTCTAAGTGTGAAGGTGATCTACGGTCCAAATTGACGGACCGTAGATCGTCCTACGGTCCGAATTGACGGACCGTAGATCGATTTACGAACCGTAAACGGGGTCTCGTAGGTCCTAACCCTAAGTTGGACTGACCCAACCTGGACTCTCATATTTAAAAGTCCCACCTTTTAAATCATTCCCACTTCCCTCCATTTATTCCCAAACCGTTTCTAAACTCCCCGATCCCTTAAATCACTCCATAATCACTCCATCATTCCCCAATTAATCTTCCTTTTCTCTTCCCCAAAATCCTAAATTCCCTTTCATCTCCAAAACTGCACTCATCCCCAAAACTCCCCACAAGGTCCGGTGCAACTAGGCGATTAGTGTGGTATTGCAAAGCTTAGTGTTATCACACAATCCCACCACTCCTCGTTGCTTGTAAGGTAATAGAATTGAAATGGGTATGTGTTTTATGAATTGACTTGCAAACACCCTTGGGATGATGGATAGTGATTGTGTGTCGTAATATTGTTTGAGATGTGTGTAATTATAGTCTAAATGTAAGTTTTGACTTAGGGTTCCAAAGTTTGTCTTAAAGACTTGTTAAAATAATTAATTGGAATCCCGAGAATGACGAACTAGCATGATTGAATGTTGAAAAGCATGGTTAAACTAGGATACTTTTGAAATGGGTCAAATTGGGGTCAACTTGAAGGATGCCTAAAACCTGGCACAGATCCCATCCACGAGACCCCGTCTACGGACCGTAATTCAATCTACGGACCGTAGATCATGTCCGTGGTTGGGGGCACATGGGAATTTTACCAAGTATGGAACCACTGAAGTGGACTACGATCCGTAGATCATTCTACGGACCATTCTGCACATTCGTGGTTCCCATCAGAGATGAACTTTTTGGTACCTCTGATCTACGGAAGGGATCCACGGACCGTAGGTCAGCCTACGGACCGTAGATGCCCACGGTAGGTGGCCACTGAAACCACTGTCTGAATTATTTTCTGTTTTTCATTTTTGTTCGTTCTTAGTTCTAAAATCTTTTCGAGTGTGGTATGAGTTTATTTTGGTACTAATTCCACATCCACAGGTACCATGGCGCCTAAGAAGCAAGTGACCTACTCCAAAAGGGGCAAATAACCTACTTTTAGGCTGATTGATGAAGACACGGACGCAGAAAAGGATCCTGCATATGCTTCACTGACCACAAGGACATCCCCTACTGCATCTCAGGCTACCCAGAATGCATCTCGACAGGTGGTCACTAACGTAGTCACTGTCTCCTAGTCTGATGAGGAGAATACACTGATCGAGTCACCGGCTGGTTCTGCTTCTGGTTCTGAGGCTGGTTCTACTTCTGTCTCAAAGTCTGCCTCTGCTTTCAGCTCTTAGGCTGCCCATGCTTTCGACTCAGGTTCTGGATCCGCCACAGGCTCAGGGTCGCATGATAACGATGCCTCGTCTGATGAGGCCACTATCTCAGAGGCAGTGCCAGCACCACAGAATGATAACCCTACTCCAGCGGATGGCAAACCAAATAGATGGTGTGTTAAGGGGCAGTGGCAGATCTATCGTGACACCAACATGCTCAACAAGAAGGAGAAGATGTCCCGATTGATCACTGAGGAGCGTAGAGTCCTCACTGGGAGATTGCACACCGTACCAGAGATACACTGGTTTTTCAACCTACACAAGTGCGACAAGATGGCCCAAGCACCTGGGACATATAGCGAGGTGATTGTGCAGGAGATTTATGCTTCCTATGCTGCCACTCTCCGAGGGGCGATTTCCAAGCGGGCCAAGCCCACAAAACAGGATCCTCTCACTTACACCATGGTTCGAGGTTGTCCGATAGACATTTCATGGGCTACTATCAGCCGATTTCTCTATGGTTCTATCACCGGTCACTCTAGCTCACTGAACACAGCAGAGTTTGATTATCGATGGGACATCATGCGGGGAGGTGCTTTCCAGAGAAATGTGGAGCAGCGGGTTGCTATTACACTATGGTTGGCTAAATATATTGTTGCAGATGAAGAGCGTGCGGAGTGGGTCACCGCACCACGGTTGGGTATCTGAAAGGCCACATTAAATTTTGTGGCCAAGTTCTTCTGGTTGTTGTTCTGTAACAGGTTGTCGCCTACAAAAGCAAACAACAAACTCACATGGGACAAAGCCGTCATGGTTGCAGCATTAGTAGCAGGATTGGAGATTAACTTTGCCCACATACTGGTGGCAGAGATTCACGAGAAGGCGTTCAAGACCTCCACTACTTACCCCTTTCCATGTTTGATTTTTCAGTTGTGCAGGGATTCTAGAGTGCCAATCTGGCACTGTAACAAGTTGATCAACCCTACTAGGACTTTGGATATAGGCCTCATTTGAGATGACGCAAATGTGGCGGCACCACGTCGAGAGCCCCAGGTTGAGGTACCTCCCTTGGGCACAGAGCCTGCAGACACGGTGGAGCAAGCACTGGACGGTGATCCCATTATACCAGGCCACACCAATACTATACCAGCCTCCTCTTATCAGGCCATTAATAGGGCTCCTAGCTCATCCAGGTCCACACTATCGTCACGAGCTGCTGTTGTCCCGATGGCCATACTGTTGCACCACATCCATCCTTGGATGCAAAAGTCGATAGCAAAGTCTGAAGCCAGAATGAAGCAAAGGGTGGAAAAGCAGACAGAGCAGCAGATCCAGGCAGTTCATAAATGCCTGGATGCGTTTGAGTTGATAGTTATGGCCCGACCAACCCCCGACACCGATCTTTCCTCCATCCGTGTGTAGTTTGCTAATCTCTGAGCTGATGTGGATGCCCTTCTTGAGATGCATGTGAATGAGCCAGAGCATGCACCGATGGTATTGTATGAGAATACCGTTCTGGATGCCTTATTCAGGGTGGACGCAGAGACACAGCCCGATCCCACCCGTGCTCGTGGAAACAGGAACCGCTCTAGTCACCCTTCTGAAACCGTTGATGGTGCTCGAACTAGAAAAAATGAGCGTAAGGAGGAGGAGCAGGCTAAGAGAGCATCGATATTAGATGAGGAGTTGCACCAGAAAAAGGGCGTTTGAGGCTGCTGCTAGGGCATTTTACTGCTTTTTTTTTGTGCATTGGGGACAAGTGCACCTTTTTTTGTTGGGGATGGGCTAAATAGATTGTGTGTGATATGGTGAAGTATGAGTAACCCAACTCGTAATCCTCTCTTGGGGTTTTCTTGCCTGTGTTCTTTTCTCCCAAGAGACTGTTTAATTTCTGTTGAACTAGCATGTGTTAGGATCGTATGTGTAGAAGCATGAAAAAGAATAGGGCATGATGGCTTATGAAAAATGATACCCGTCCAAATTTTGTGATGTGTGCTAGAATTTGTAGATTACGGTAGGTTAAATGTGTTGGCTCTGAGTATGACATGATAATGAATCAACTTGATGGCATGACTTAAGCTAAAACTTGAATTGGGTAATCTGATAATCTGTTAATGAAACTATGTGCCAAGAGTGTGTGAGAATAGTTGATTGTTCAAACAGTTTTTGTCCCAATCTAGAACTTGCCCGATTAGTCCTACTAAGACAATCTACTCTAGAGGCTAGGAAGTGATCATAGGCCCTTGTTTTGATAAGTCAACAAATTGCCTAAAAGAATAGTCCAACCAAATGTAATAAAAGCTCCCTTTGATCCAAATGCTTTTAGCCTAAATTAGACCATTTATTTCTAAACCCCTAACTCACCTTCCCATAATCTACTATGTTGGCCCCGGTCCCTCTTTGGACATGTGCATCTCGACTTAGGCCAAAAGCCTAAGTTGAGGGTGGCTAATGTAAAAAGTAACTTCAATCTTGGCCATGATCCGACATTGGGTATTGTGCATCTCAACCAATAGAAAATTCATAAGTTGAGTGTGGCTATGAAAGAGGAAACCGAAAGAAAAATGGGTATGAAAAGAGTTTGATGTTGAAAAAGAGAAAAAGAAAAAGAGAGGAAAGGATGTGACTTGTTTAAAGCTAAAAGAAAAGAATAAAACGTAATAAAAAGATGAAAGTGAATATTCAAGAGCTACAAAGTCTAAAGTCACATCCATGGTTGAAGAAAATAAAGGGAAAGAAGGTAAAACGGTAGGATGTCAAAAATAGGGTAAAAAGAGGTTGAAAGCTTAGTGTAATGTCAAGGAGGACAGAAACTCACTAAGAAGTACCCAAATGTACCACACCTGACCCCCTGAGCCTACGTTACAAGCCAAGAAAGTCCTATAGTGATCCTAGAATCTAGTTTAGAGAGTCTAAGCAGTGAAAATAAGGGCAAGCCTATGGTATTGATCACTAACAGTACTTGAAGTTACTTCTGAGTGTGAGTGTTGAGTGAATCCTTGTACTCAAATTCATATTCATTATGTGAAAAGGGATTTCGTTTGAAGTCAGGGCACTAGTTACATTGTCGGAAAGTTGGTACCTTGGTGATAGTGAAACAGTATATGTTGTGTGTTGGTTAGTTGATATTTATCATATTTTAATCCGCAAGAATTAGCTTGTCGACTCTAAGAGAACAGATTTTGCACCCGAAAAGAGAGTTGGGATAGAGAGCCATGTGATTGCTTGAGCTTAAATTGATTGCTTCAATACCCCGGTCGTTTAGAGTCTTAGTGCGTCACTTGAGGACAAACAACGAATTTAAGTTGAGGGTGTTGATATACCGTGAGTTTACGGTATTTTTACTACATTTCACTTAAGAGTTGTGTGTTTCTAGGGCCTTTTTGTATTGATTTTTATGTGGTTTTATCATATTTTGCAATAAAGATGTTCAGGCACGGAAATAAAGAGACAACTGAAAGATGTGTAGAAAAGGGCATCTACGGAGGTGATCTACGGACCGTAAGTCCATTGACACTCCATAGATGGTGACCGTAGATCAGCAGTGCAAGGCATGGAAGGAGAATCAGGGAATCTGATTAAGTGTGGAACCACGGTGACCATTGACAGTTCGTAGATTGACCTACGGACCATACTGTTGAACCGTAGAATGTGACTGTGAGGGTTCCAGTACCTGATTTTTGGAGAATTCTAAGTATGGATCTACGGAGATGGATCGATGGACCGTAGATCGATCTACGGTCCGTACTGGTGTTCCATCGTTTGCTTCAGAGAAACTGATTTTTTGGAAGCTTAAATATCTTCCAAGTCCTGGCTGACGGAAGGGACTCAAGGACGGTAGATCCATTGACGGTCCATGAGTTAGTATCGTGGATTGAAGACGCGTGCCTCAACAAACTTTCCTTATTTTGTTTCCCTTTTTAATTAGGACATGTTTTCTATAAATAGGGTATGTAAACCTCATTTTTGGGGTTAGACTTTATTACTTTAGTTCTACTTTGTGACTTGGGATTAATTTTTTCAAACCTAGCAATTCTTGATTTCCTAAGTTGATTTTGAAGATTTTGGTATTGAAACTCAAGTTGGAATTTTGGGTTTGCTATTCTAAATTATGTAAGTTCATAATTCTTTCATCTAAAACAATTAATTGTGTTCATATGATTATGGGTAACTAAACTCCACAACTAGGGTTGTAGGAACCATGAGCGATTAACAAAGTATCAATAGTAAATACGCAATTCTTGAATAGTGTTTTGCATGCATTGATAATTCTTTGGTTTAAGAGACTTTTTAACGGTGCGCAATGTTAGAACTCCCCTTGTTGGTACTTGCAGGACCAAGGAGGTAATCAACAAGATAAGAATTATCAACATAGATTTAGTGTGGTACTATCTAATAGTCTAGTGTCGATGGGTGTGAAGTGATAACTAAGCCAAACATCGATGTGATGTCTAATATGAGGTAAAGGTAAGGGTTAGTAAATTATACACACGTAGCCGGACCAAGGTGCGGGGTGAAATTCTCTAGATGACGGACCAAGGATTTAGAGATACCTAGCATATCACTTTGCATGTAGTACACTAGGAAAGGATTGCTATTACTAGGATTGCTGCGTTATGAGCTTGTGGGGAACACGTATACCCTAGTTAATTCTCTCATTTTGATAACAACCAAATGACTTTTATTTACTGATTACTTACTGAATTCTTACAATTTGTTTCACGAATACCTCCCCCCCTTTAATTACTTGTTTCTTGAAGTAATTTGACTAAATAAATATAATTGTTGGTTAAAGTGAAGTTTAAACCATTTTCCTTGTGGGATCGACCCCAACCTACAAGTTGGGTTCTTTACCTGTAACGATCCCTTATGCTTCTTTAGAGAGCTGTAATTTTAGCGTATCAGTTTACCTCTTATTTATAAAAGTCATTTCAGAAAGTTCTTGGTACCGAGGTAAATCTCAGCACAACATTTCATCAACAGACGGATGGTCAGGCATAGCGTTCCATTCAGACCTTAGATGACATGTTGAGAGCTTGCGTGATCAATTTCAAGGGTAGTTGGGATGATCACCTTCCTCTTATAGAGTTCGCCTACAACAACAGTTATCATTCCATTATTCAGATGGCCCCTTATGAGGCAGTGTATGGTCGTAGATGCAGCTCTGTAGTTGGTTGGTTTGAAGTAGGTGAAGAAGCATTAATTTAGCCATATTCGGTTGATAAAGCTATGGAAAAAGTTCAGCTCATCAAAGATAGGGTAAAGACAGCCTAGATTCATCAGAAGTCCTATGCAAATGTGAGGAGAAGAGACTTAGAATTCGAGGTCAATGATTGGGTTTTCCTAAAAGTGTAACCTATGAAGGGGTTATGAGATTTGGCAAGAAAGGTAAGCTCAGTCCGAGGTATGTAGGTCCTTACAGAATCCTGAAAAGGGTTGGAAATGTGGCAAACGAGTTGAGTTGCCAGCAGAACTAGCAGCAGTCCATCCGGTCGTTCATAATTCCTTGTTGAAAAAGTGTGTGGGTGATCCAGCATCGATAGTGCCATTAGAGAGTGTGGTTATTAAGGACAGTCTCACCTATGAAGAGGAGCCAGTTGAAATTTTTGATCGTCAGGTTCATAGGTTGATAAATAAAAAGGTCATTTCAGTGAAAGTTTTGTGGAGGAGTCTGTCCATACACGGAGCTACTTGGGAAGCAGAAGCAGCCATGAGTATCCTCATCTCTTTCTTTCTGATTACATTTCAAATTCAGGTAATAGTTCCTCCCAGTCTCTCAGTTTACTCTTGCGTAAATTCAGTCTTACTATCATGTTCCCTCAATTTTACCTACATTTTCAGCGTATTTGCATGTTTTTGGAACTCAGTTCAGTCAGAAATCAGGTTCTAGTACTTAATGGTAGGGTGTGCAACTCCTTTCCCCTTTTTTTTCAATTACTCTAGACTAAATTAGAGGGGCGAATGTTCCCAAGGGTGAGATAATGTAACACCCCGTATCAAAAAATAAACCAAACAACAGATTTTTAGAAGTTGTTGATGCCACCGACGGGTGCCACCTACAGACCGTAGGATGAGCCACAGACCGTAGGTGGTGTCCGTGGTTGGCCACCCTAACTCCACTCAGAAAACCTCAAAAAACCCCGACCCACGGCCAGTGCCTATGGACCGTAGGTGGGACCACAATATGTGGCCCAGGTCTGTGGATCATGGTCCACAGCCCCCACCCCTAGACGCCAAACAACGCCTGCTAGGACGGACCGTTAGTCGGTCGATGGTGTGTCAGTCAGGCCCATCTTTGTCCCCGATAGCCTTTATGTTGGGGTCGTTTTGGTCTTTTCACCTATCTGTTGGGCACCAAAACTCCGTTGTTTAACCCCTAAACTATATACTTTTGGTCAGTTTAAGCCTAGTAACTTAGTCAGATCCTTCCCTAATCGATCATTCTCCAAAAATTCATCATACTTAGAGCGAAAACAGGAAAGAGCGTCGACCAAGCCCTTCCAAAAATGCAACAAGGTTTCATCACTTCAAGCACCGAAATCGAAAGATTTCTCTGTGAAATTTGTCACCATGTATGTGGTAATTGACTAGTGGATCCCTTTTATGCACTAGGTCCCTAGAATTCAGTCATATTCTCGATTCCCTTCATATTATCTTGACCTAGGGTTTTCTTGAACTTTAGAACTTGTTGTGATTTAGCTGTTAGAATGTTCCAGAACAGATTTTTCATGTTTTTGTAACACCGTTGCTTAGTTCCTTTCATGAAATTCAGAACCCTAATTGTGTAGATTCGTTTAGTTCATGAATTACACTAGTTAGGTCAGCTTAAACAGATGTGCATACCTCAAATTTTGAATGTTTCATGTTTAGTTATAAATGTTGCATTCTAAGATTTGCTTGTCAGAATATTGAGCTATCCAGTATAATTCTCTTATGATATATTGTTCACATTTCTAGTTGGGAGTAGGCTTGGATCGAGTGGACTAGGGTTCAGCGTACCCGTATAGTTCCAGAACTATATGCCTCGTAGGTTTATAAGTCCCATCTGTTGGCATTACATTTAGTGATCACGCCAAACATGCCTCTATACCTTTGGCAAGGTATATTGGGTCCTCTCTATGGGACGTATACATCGGACTCCACGTTTAGCTCATGTGGTTTTATGTCGGTTATTAGTAGCTCCCACCATCAGACTTTAATATATTTGACCAGATTTCCAGTTGTACTTTAGTATTCAGTTTTAGCATGTTATGTACTTGGTCATTGTATTCAGTTCATCTTATTTCAGTATGTTTCCAGTATTTTCCAGCATGTTCATATTATATTATTTCTTAGTATGTTTTGTTCAACTTTTATCCTATCCTACATGCTCAGCACATTCGTAGTACTGACGCATACTCTGCACTACATCATTTCATGATGTAGATTCAGGTACTCACCATCCAGACCACGCATAGATCGAATCCCGATCTCCAGTTCAGCAGCTTTAGTGGTGACTCCTCATTCCTCAAGGACAATTGACATATTCCTTTACATTCAGTCTTTCATTTTAGTTTCAGGTTTACTAGAGTTAGCAGGGGGCATGTCCTAGCATTTCTAGTCAGTTAGAGGCTTATTTCAGACATAGACAGATCAGCTTTAGCTTTTGAGTTATAGTTCAGTATTGTAAACTATTTTTCAGTATTTATATATTCAGACTTAGATTGGGTATTCCCCATAATGTAGTTTATCTCATGTTTAAAACTTCCATATAATATTTATGGTTCAGTTGTTTAAGTATGTTTATGATAAGCCAACTTAGGGTTAGCTTAGGGTCACTCGTGATCCTAGGTCCCTTGTTTAAGTCAAGGGGGTAGCCTCGGGGTGTGACAATACTCTAATAAATTGAGGCAACTTGGTGAACTCACAAAAGATATGGGTATGCGCCTAATGCAAAAAACCAAACAAGGTGAACATCGCTGAATTTGACAGTATTGGGTTATGAAAGTGAATGCTTGTAAGGTGAACTAAGGTTGTACCTGAAGATATGTCGGCTATGAAAAGTAGACTGGAATGAGCTCAGTCACTAAGGTTCAAACACCTGAAGCTTAGAATAAAAGAATGGCGAGCTGAAAAGCAGAGGGTGATTTGCTGATTGTGTTAAGCGAGCCCAACTAATGATGCCCAATGGGTCACACATTAAGTTATAGGCCAAATTTTGGGGAAATTATAAATAGCCCATATGAGAGCTGAAGCAAAAGAGTGCACATGTGAAAAGAATTGAAGGAGTGACAAACTTGAGAGAAACACTTTTAGTTTTTGGGTTTTTCAACTTTGTACTTGAAATCGACAAGTTGAAGTTGAATTCAAAGTGGATATGCTTGAATTTTTTAAGTTTCATGGTACCCGTGGATTCTTTCAATTAAAGTATAATTTCTTTGCTTTTTGTGATGAGTGACTAAAATCCCAAGATCTAGGGGTCTAATTATGGGGTTGGGTATTCATTTAATGTAGTGGGTATTGTGTTATGCTTTTTTTTGTTGTTGTTCATACATGAATTTGGGTTAATTATCATGAGGTTACTTATGGGTTAAGGTTGCAAACCTAATTCCTACTTCCGATCTCCGATCAATGCTCAGAAGAGACTGATTGGAGTGGGTAATTAGTCACATACTAGAAATTTAGGTTTTATGTCTGTAGCTTGCTTGAAAATAGAGGTTGTTTAGTGTAGTACATAGACCAGTACGATGGATATTCACAAGTTTCGCCAAGATGCTCTTTATTTCTTGGTTAGACAGCTCAATTTGTCCACTCGATTGGGGATGGTATGGTGCTGCCACCTTGTGCTTGACCCAATATTGTAAGAGAAGGGTTGCAACCTGACGGTAGAAAAAATGTAATCCTCCATCACTTATAATGACCCTTGGGTTACCAAACCTTGTGATGATATTCTATTTGAGAATATTTGTGACACTTTGTGCTTGATTGTTTGGTAACGCAATTTCTTCAACCCACCTGGAGACATAGTAAACTTCTATAAGTATATACATATTTCCAAAAGAGATAAGGAAAGGACCCATGAAATCAATCCCCCAAAACCTATGAAATAAATCCCCCAAACGTCGAACAATTCAATCTCAAGGATTTGTGAAAGTGGTAGTTCATGTCTCCAAGATATATACCCTTGTAATTGACATTGCATACACCACTTGCAAAATGCATGAGCATCCCTAACATCAAAGGCCAAAAATAGCCCTATTTCAAAACTTTGGAGGTTGTACGAATTCCCCTATGATGACCGCCAACTAGTGAAGAATGGCATGCTTCAAGGATTTCATTCACTTCCACTTTCGACACGCAATGCTGAATGATATTACCAGCACACTCTCTAAAAAGGAAAGGTTCATCCCATACATACTTTTTCACATCAAATAAGAAATTTCCTCTTTTCATGGCTACTCAAATCATCGGGTAACAATGTGCACATAATAAAGTTTGTAAAATTAGCATGCTAAGGAACAGAATGTGTAGAGATTACCATTACGGATTCATCCAGGAAGGCAAAATCAGTTTCTTTTTACTCAGACAATATAGAATCTGCTTCCAACCCCGAAAGATGGTCATCTACTTTGTTTTCACACCCCTTTCTATCTTTCATCTCGAAGTCAAATTCTTGAAGGAGTAAAACCAATCGGATGAGCCTTATCTTACCCTCTTTCTTAGCCATTAGGTACCTTAAATTTGTGTGATCAGTGGGCACAACCACTATGGAACCCAATAAATATTCTCAAAACATCTCAAACCCTAATACCACAACCAATAATTTTTGCTCCGTTATGGTGTAATTCATTTTAGAAAAATTCGGTGTTTTGCTAGAATAATGGAGAGGATGAAAGAAATTGTTCTTGTGTTGCCCAAGAACATAGCCTAGAGCCAAACCACTATGACCGCACATCATTTCAAAAAGGAGATTCCAATCAGGTGCACTGATTATGGGAGCAGAGATAAGTTTATCCTTGAGTGTTTTGAAAGCTACCATAAAGAAGTATAAAAAACAAATGTGCTCTCTTTGTCAAGAATTCAACACAATGGAATGGTAATCTTGGAGAATCTTTAATGAACCTCCGATAGAACCCGACATGACAAAGAATACTCCTTACTACCTTCACCGAAATTAATGG
The DNA here is from genome assembly GCF_000226075.1 of Solanum tuberosum. Lineage (NCBI taxonomy): Eukaryota > Viridiplantae > Streptophyta > Magnoliopsida > Solanales > Solanaceae > Solanum > Solanum tuberosum. The sequence goes on along the minus strand of NW_006238941.1, from coordinate 1,507,017 downwards.
TGGTCACTTTTTGACTACTTGAATTTTGACTTGATCAACTTCAATACCATTCCTGGATATTTTGTGCCAAAGCAATATTCCCTCTTTTACCATATAGTTATACATCTCCCAGTTAAGGACCAAGTTTGAATCCACCCACCTTTTTAACACCATCTCCAAATGCCTCAAACATTCTTCAAAAGAATCCCCAACAACAAACAAATCATCGATGAACACTTCCATAGAGTCCTCTGCCATATCGACAAAAATTGAGCGTATACCTCGTTAAAAGGTAGTCGGGGCATTACATAGCCCAAAGGGCATTCACTTGAATACAAAGGTGCCATACGGGCATGTAAATGTTTTCTTCTCTAGATTCTCTAGTGCAATGGAGATTTGGTTGTACCCAGAATTTTCATCAAGAAAGAAACACCACCCCTTTCCGGCAAGCCTATCAAGCATTTGATCAATAAAGGGGATGGATAAATGATCTTGTTCGGTCCATCAATTAAGTTTCAGGTTGTCCATGCACATATGCCACCTAGAGACGGGTCTAGTTGTGACAAACTTAGCTTTTTCATTGGGAACTACCATGATAAAACCCTTTTTTGGAATACATTGCACCAGACTTACCCATTGGTTATCCGTAATTGGAAAATAACTCCCACATCTAACTATTTTATAACTTTTTGTATTCACCACTTCTTGAGTTGGGGGATTTAATCTTCGTTGATGTTCAATACTTGGTTTACACTCATCCGCCAAATTTATTTTGTGAGTGCGTATGCTGGAAAAATAACCACAATATCGGTAATTGACAACCCCAAGGATTTAATGTGCCTTTTTAACAGTATGATTAAAAACTCCACTTGCCATTGTTTGAGATCACTTGCAATAATAATTGTAAGTGTGTTTTTGGCCCCCAAGAAAGCATATTTGAGATTTGGAGGGAGATCATACAACTCTAATTTTTGTTGTTCAATAATATATGGTTTAGCCGGTGGTGCTTCTTGACTAGACAAATTGAGGTCGAGTTTGGATTGGAAAGAATTATATGAGCTCACACCTACAAGAGCATCCATAACCTCATTATAGTTGCCAATTTCATCTTGATCATAGTTAAATAACACTTAATCCAAACGTTCCCTACAATATGCTGCACTTTTAATACTTTATGCGGCTTCGTCAATATGATCCAAGTGAGACACAACATGCATATCACTAGAGTATTTCATTGATTTGTGAATATTGAAGCTAACTACTTTTTTTCCTCAGAACCTCAACTCACCACCTTCCACATACACCAAAGCTTTGGCCTTAGCCAAAAATGTTCTACCAAGAATAACTAGAATTTCGAAAGCAATTTCACAATCAAGAACCATAAAATCTATGGGGAACACAAATTGTTCAACTTTCACTAGCACATCATAGACCACGCCCACTGGTTTCTTTATTGAATGATTAGCCATTATAAGTCTCATATTTTTTGGTTTTAGTTTCTCAAGCTGAAGCTTATGAAATACCATAAATGCTATATAATTTATGCTTACACCAAGATCACATAAAGCTTTGACAAAAAAAACAATAGTGCATGGGATCGTGAAAGCTCTTGGGTGAAAGAATGGCAAAAATCATGAAAGGAAGTGTAAACTCCACATTTTGTGATCGCCTATTGCAAAGGGTGGATTACCCAATGGGTATGATTTCACCCAAATTGACGGTGCAATAATCTCATAAATTGAGATAATTTGGCAAACTCGTGAAAGATATGGTGATGCGCCTAATGCAAAAGGCAAACAAGGTGAACATCTCCGAATTTGATAGTACTAGATGATAAAATTGAAGGCTCGAAACGCAAACTAAGGTAATACTTGGTGATACACCTAATGTGAAAGGCCATAAGGAACGAGCTCACCGACTGAGGTTCAAACACCTGAAGCCTAGTATAAAAGAAAGGTGAGCTGAAGAGCAGAGGGTGATTCCCCCATTGTGTTTGGCGAGCCCAACTAATATCGGCCAATGGGTCATGCATTATGTTTTCGACAAAATTTTGGAGAAATTATAAATATCCCAAAGGAGAGAGAAAGCGAAAGATTTCACGTGTTAGAAGAATAGAAAGAGTGAGAAACTTGAGAGAAACACAATACCTTGTTAAGAACACTTTTAGTTTTGGAGGTTTCAACTTTATTCTTGAAATCGAAGAATTGAAGTTGAATTCAAAGTGGATTTTCTTGTAAATTCTTAATTTCATATTACCTATGGTTTATTTCTTTAAAGGTATAATTTCTTTGCTTTTTTGTGATGGGTGGCTAGAACCACAAGATCTAGGGGTGCAATTATAGGGTTGGGTGTTGATTTAATGTAGTGGGTATTGTGGTTATACTCTATTTTTTTTTTGTTCATACATGAATTTGGCCTAATTATACTAAGGTTAACTTATGGGTGAAGGTTACAAACTTAATTCCTATTTCTTGATCTCTGGTCGATGCTCAAAGGAGATTGATTGGAGTGGGTGATTAGTTTGATACTAGCAATTTATATTTGATGTGTGTACTTTGCTTTAAAATAGAGGTTATGGGTCAGATCTATTTTCCCTATTTCTACATCAAAAGAGAGAATAGAGTAAGGTGTTCGGTAATTTAGTGTAGTACATAGATGAGACCGAAAAGAGATACTATGAAAGGAAGTTATGAGATTGAAAAAAATATTAGATTCATAGAAGATGACTCAGCCTATTCATGAATGTCCATCACTATAGATCAATACAATCACCCATATGTGACATTGATTTCCAATCTCCGCACCCCTAGATTACTTGTTACTTCTTGAATTCTATGCAATTTTAGTTTAATTGTGACCACTGATAACCTAATATTTTTATTTAATTGGTGGAATCATCCACCTACTTGTTTTTTACTACTACAAATGAATGATTTTACAATCAAAATTTCTTGATAGAATTCTCTATGATATACCATTCTCTGTGGGATTCGACCCCAACCCTTAGTTTATTATTCTTATTGTCGATGACCGCTGTCTCTTTAAATTGGTTTCGCATAGTACATTTAAGTGTTATCAGCTATTCAGGATCTATAGAATATGTTGTGGGCATGTGTTTTGACAAGTTCTTGCCTTTGGTGGAATTTGTGTACAACAGCAGCTACCACTCTAGCATTCAATTGGCCCCTTTTGATGCCTTATATGGAAGGTGTTATTGGCCTTTGATTGGTTTTTTTAACTCCACATCTCCTAGATCACATGTTACATACTTGATTCAAGAGTTGTGTACTAGGTGAGGGTTATCCAAGGCAGGCTTCGAACAGCTCAGAGTAGGAAACAAAGTTTTGTTGCTCGTAGGCGGCGGCCGGTGAGGTTTTGATGATAGATTTTTCCTATGTGTGTCACCAATAAGAGCATGATGATGTTTGGGAGGCAGGGAAAGTTTAGTCCCAGGTATATTCGTCCATTTATGATCTTCCGAACAATTGGTGAGGTTTCTTAAGAGTTAGCTCTACCTCCACTATTCTCAACTATCCACCCAATTTTCCATGTTTTGATGTTGTGCCGGTATGTTCTTGATGAATCGCATGTGCTCTAGTATGATGTAGTAGAGTTGAATGACTGATAACTATCAAATCACTATTCAAAACTAATCAAACAGGTGAGCGGCCATCGTCAATAAAAACACCTAACTAAGAGTCGGGGTCGAATCCCACAAGGAATGGTATTCTATTAAGAACTACATTAGTGAATTAACAAACAATTAATTCCAATGAAGTTGAAATTAAAAAACAAATGCGTGGAGAAGTACACCAACTTTAACAACAATAATTCACGAACCCAATTAACAATACTGAAATAATTGACGATTCACGAAACTATTGGACTCTAAAGGTGTGGAGATTAAATGTTGATTTCACTTGGGGTATTTTAGAATTGCTCATTACAACTAGTTAATCACAAATAAGCTAGGTCATCATAATTGATGCCAATCTTCTTTCGATCTCAAAGCATCTTTGCATAGAATCTCATTGCGGTCTCATCTATATGTCATTCAAAATAACCCAAAACTACAGTTATTGAACAAATTACCCACTTATATTGGACTCTTTCGAGCAGCATTACAGGATCAAAACTAGAATTTAGGTTTCCACCTTAATTCATGAATTAATCACTCAACAATCAGTCAAATATATGATTAACAGTCAGAGAACAGAGCAATTCAGCAAACCCACTAAATTAAAGCAACATCCAACTCCATAATCACATCCCTAGAATTTGGGGTTTTAGCCACACATTGGAAAGTGAAAATAGATTATACCTTACAAGAAATTAGACATGGGTAGCATGCAATTAACTATTTTAGAGCAAACCAACTTCAAATTCAATCTCAATTTTCCGAATTCACCTTCACAAAATTGAAAACTTCAATAATAAAAGTGCTCTCACTTGATGGAAAATGTTTCTCTCTCTAGAATGTTGAGACACTCTCTCTCAATTTTTTTGAACTTTCTAAGTCTCTCCTCTGGTCTATTTATAGTTTCCCAAAATTTTATAAAAAAATTAGCTTTGTGTTCCTTTGGCGACGATAACTTTGTCAACCAACCGCATTCGGTGAATCACTCATCTTTCTTCGGTTCACCTTTTTCTTTGTTCAAGAATTAGGTTTTCCAGTCTCATTAGATGATCCCGTTTGAATTTGCCTTTCTAACTTCAGCGAGTCACCGATTGAAACCTCATATCTCCCTTTAAACAATCATTTTATCTCCCTACACTGTCAGATTCAGCGACATCCACTTACTTTGCATTATGTCTTTCGGCTCATCACCATTCTTACTCCACTTTGCAGATTGAACTTGAGCTAATAAGAACTTAAATGAGTGCAAATCTACCACTCCATCAATGAACATTTTATCTTCTTTGAGGAGCCAGTTGCTCTTGAATCCGTAAAGGTGGGGCTATTGTGTTAGAGAGTCATTCCTATGGTTAAGGTCCATTGGAGGCATCGTCCAGTTTAGGAGGATATTTAGGAGACCAAGCATGATATGCTAGAGCAGCTTCCTAGCTTTTTTGAACCTTTAAGTACTTCTTGACTCTTACTTTTGCACACGAAAGTCTTTTTTAGTAATGGATGTTGTAATGACCCTCCTTGTCATTTTTCTGTTTATGCCTCTTATTCGTCGTTTAGCGCATTCTATAGTGACCCCAAGTCATTTATGACTTTCTAGGACTGACATTTGATGACCTGGTCGTTCATTTGGTTTTTATGTAAGTTTTAATGCTAAGGAGGTCTTGAACCTTAACGATCATTTTTTATCAGGATTTTAATAAGATGACCTTAGAATCCAATTTTGACGATTCAATCAGTTTTGTAAGGGTTATTTTAGGCTAGTAGCATGGTCGACATGACTCTCGAGGCTTCGAGTGCGAGTTTGTGTGATTAGGTCTTTTAACTTTCAAGTTAAGGTCTAAGTTAGACTTTAGTCAACATTTTGAGTAAATGAAATCGGAAGAGAATTTTTTCAATGTGGTTAGCTCAAAAAATTTGAGTTTCGTCAGAATGACCCTTAATTCAGATCTCAAGGCTTCTGAGCTAATTTCGAGTCCCCTTGGGGATTTTAGCGTAAAATAAAGTTGGGTGTGGACTGATATTCTACCAGGACGAATTTGTATAAAAGTTCTGACTGCTCCATTGATTCTAAAATGTCAAATTTGAATGGTTTGCATATCTCATGTGCAAGCACGGGGTTCTGAACTAATCTCGAGCCCTCTTGCAGAGCCCAAGAGACTCTGTTGAATTTTCTGGAGCTTTGGTTTGGGCCGCTTTCGCGCCACTGGGTTCGCTTCAGAGAACGTCGCTTTTGTGAATAGGGCTCTTATAAAGCAATCCCAAACGGTTAGGTGGTAGCCACTTAAGCAGCCCTAGCTTCACTTAAGTGGCCATCACTTTTGAAACCAGGGTTCGTTGAAGTGAGGCCCACTTTTACGGCCAAGAGTTTGCAAAAGAGAGGCTCTCTTTGAAGCATATAGCTTAAGAGATGTTAGTATCCTCTTAAGCGTTACTTGAGAAGTTTTTTTTTTCTCCAAATCTCAACATTTGTTGGTTATTAAATTGGCGATTTCTCCTCCGTCTGAGGTCCAATTTTATTGATTCAAAGTCATGCAAGTTTATAGATTGCCTTGACTAGTTAATGTTGTAATCTAAATATTAATGGATTTTGTCATTCCGAGGCTCAAAGTGTATTCTTTTCTGAAATACAGGTTTGGTGTATTATTTAGGACCCATTGTTTTTCACTTCTTCTCCTTTTATTCCACTCTTTTGTTTTTTCACAATCCACCCTAAGTACTTTCAACTATAAAGATACTTATATGGTTCATTGGACACACCTTTTCTTTCCATCCATGCACAAATTGCATTGCGAAATTCTTTTTCAATTTGTTTCTTCTTTTGATTTTCTTTCTTTCTTTGTTTATATGCAGGGGTTCCATCTTTTTCAACCCAATTTTTCAAGGATGAAGTTTTACAAAAATCTTTCTCATCTTCTCTCCTAAATTTTCACCACACCCCTAACTGAGGCTTTTAGTCTAAGTTGGCTATTCAAACAAACAAAAACTTCATGAAGGATTTAGGTGGGGAGGAAAGAGGCTAAAAGGGTTTATGTTTCATCCCAAGAAAAGGTAGGCTGAAACAGTACCAAGCTAATTCACACTCTTACAAGGTGGTCAGAAAGAGGTATAATAGCAATTTGGTTCACTCTCAAAATTGTATGTCTGAGATCATTTCTTTCATTCACCAACATTAGTCAATTGGACCAACAGGTAAAGTTCTAGGTATCACCAAGCATATATTTCAAGGAAATCTCACCACAAAAGGCATTCAACATGATCATCAATCAGGACTCTACAAGTTAAGCTTGTGCGCAACAGTCATCACAAGACTCGCTTCAACAAATAGCTTGTCACAATGAGATGCTAGGAGTTCACACATGACTTATGCAACTCAACCTTGACTCATTGGACTTGCACAAACATATTGTTCAATCAAGAGAACTATTCAAGTTATCGATATTGATCACAACCGATACTCAAATATGCAAGGGAACAGGCTCAACATTCAAAGATACACCCCCGACTTAAACAATGCAGTGCCCTCAATGCAAATACAACTAATGTAACTAGAAAAATGGGAAGGTAGTGTTCACTGAATGAAAGGATTAGAGTAGGAGAGATTCTTCACTTCAAGCCCTATCGGCGAGCAATGTCGAGAGATGTCGAACTATTCGGCGAGCCGGCGAGCAGGATTTGGTTCACCGAAAGTCAGAGAAAGTTACCCCTTTAGTTGAGCAAAAATGGTGGTCATTGTCGAGCTCACCAATTCAGTTCGGCGGTGCGCTGAAAGGTATTCAGCTCACCAAATTTTCCTGAAGGAGTCTCCAATCTAGCTCTAGGAGGGGCAATGTACTTGGGCGATCTATAAGGGCCTATTGGCGGTTCACCGATAAGATTAGTGTGTTGCTCAATTTTTATTCGTACAAAAAGAAGGCTGCAATCTACACATTCAGTAAACGTTATTCCAAAACAACTGAAACTTGGGGTGCCTACCAAGAAACACCTTATGTAACATCGTGGCACGACATAGAAATTCTTTCAAGCATCTTCCAAATACGCCACTTCAATTACTAAGATATCGAGACACTCTCCAAAATAAAGCTTCAAGTGTTGCCCATTTACTTTGAATGTCAATCCTTCTTTGCTTTCAACCTCAATTTCCCTATTTCCAAACACTCGAGTTACCTTGAATGGGCCTGACCACTTTGACTTTAGTTTACCCGGGAAGAGTCTCAATCGAGAGTTATTAAGAAAAACAAGGTCACTGACTTTAAACTCTCACTAAAGGATTTTGGCATCATGCCACTTCTTCATTTTCTCCTTATAAAGGGATGAACTCTCGTAAGCTCGTAGCCGAAATTCTTCCAACTCATGGAGTTGATTGACTCTACTTTTTGAAGCGTCCCCCCATTCCTTTCCAGTTGGAGTCTTGAAAGCGGTGTGGTACGCCTACAGAGCATCAAATAACGTCCGAGACTAGTTAGTCCAATTTGCATTGACTATTTTTGCCAGAATTCCCTTGATTTCTCAATTTGATACTTCAACTTGTCCACTTGTCTACGAATGATAAGGGTTTGCAACTTTATGCTTAACTCAATATTTTCTCAACAACGAAGTAAACAAACAACTGCAAAAATAAGATCCTCCATTAATAATAATTGTGCGCGGAGTGCCAAACCTAGTGAAAATGTATCTCTTTAAGAATTGCACAACACTATTCCTTCATTGTTAGGTAAAGCTAAAGCCGCTACTGATGAGTCCACAAATTGGACTCATTTAGAGTTTTATTTTAATAGAAATAGTGTCCTTGAATGCTTGTTATATCTCAATACCTTATTAAAATGCTGAAGTCAGGTATTTGAAGTTTTAGTGGAAGCATGGACATTTAGGCTTAAAATGGATCAAAGAAATGGAATCCTACGGATCGCCGAGTTTAACTGGGCGAGTCACCAAAATGACATGAACTGCCCTTCGTTCCAGTATGCGAAGCCTTGAAGGAAGTGGATCAAAAGTTGAGGAAAGAAGCAGTCGGTGAGTCACCGATCAGTTCCGCGAAGTAGTACTGTACCGCTCAATGATCCAGAATGTGAGGATACTAAAGGCAAGACACTGAAGGTGATGAGCTGACCAAAAGGTGGATCGCCGAGTTCATCGGTGATTTAGACTAATGTCGCTGAACGTTCCTCCGCAGCACAATCTGTGAAAACTAGAAATACTAGTTAGAGTTGTGGCCTTAGTGCGGAACATTTGAGTGGAACATTTTAGAGTAAAAATTATTATTAGTCTATAGTATTTTTCTGTTTTCTTCTCTCAAGTTTGGAAAAGGTTTTGTGGAGACTTGAAGAAAGGAGTATATCTTCCCTAAGTTGGGAGTGGGTCTTCTTTATTCTTCTTCTGTAGCTTAATTCAAGGTTTAATTTCTTATACTCAGTTGATTTATTTATAATGTTAGGTATAATTTATTATTTCTTTATGTGTGGCTAAAAACCCCCATTCTTGGGTGTGATTTAGCAAATATGGGTTGATATTCTTGTTGGGTCTTGCTTGCTGATAGGTTAGATGTATGTTAATGGTGATTTCACCTAGTGGTTATGGTTTAATCTGAAGGATTTTTAGTTACAAATACAAAGCCACCCATGTGTTTTCGGCCTGCCCGAGAGGGAGGTCGCGAAACTAAAACCACTAGACTGATGGCCTAAAGAGTGGATCGACATGCGGTTCAGCCCGAGAGGGTGAGCCCTAGTCCCATATTCTAACAGTCAGCTCAAGAGAGTGAGTGGGGTAAGGCGTAGGTTGGTCTTCATGCGGCAAATGGGTGTCCGAGAGGAACGCATTTGAAACTGGGTAAGTTGCCCGAGAGGGAACTTATTTCCATTTAAAGCTTAGCCTAGTCACAATTGGCTTGCAAATTTCCTATTGAAAGCATGTACCCAACAATTTATCTCAACTTGTATTGCGGTCACATCCCAAGAACCTTTCCCCATACTTGATTTTCTTGTTTATTTTGCTATTTTAGTACTTGTTACAAAACCCCCTTTGATATTTGACACTTTTGTGTCGCCCCCTTTAATTTACAATGTCTTTTATCGCAAATGTCTTTAGCTACGACTAGTTAGAATGTAAATTCTATTTTTCTAACAATTCTCAAAACTACTCCCTTGCGACACGACCCCAACCCTTTGTTGGGTTACTATATTATCGATGATCGTAGACACTCATACCGGAGGATAGTGTCGTTGGTCACGATAAGCATCAAAATGGCACCGCTGCCGGGGAGTGGTGTTATTTTCGAATTCCTAGTTTAGTAGAATTTTTTTGTTCTTCTTAGTCGTAGTTTACTAACTTAACTTGTAGTTTTGTTTTCTTGTATTTATGTAAGCAGAGGAAGTGAGTGTGGCGAGTAGCACTCGAGAGCTAATGGAGTTTCTTCTATTAGAGGTAATGATATTTTGGGAGCGTATCCTCACCTTCAAGCAATTGAAGGGTGAACGGATCCACAAGTCATGGGCAAGGTTTAATGAACTGATCAATCAATGCCCAAATCATGACATTCCCGACTTAGCTCTTCTTGATTGATTCTACAGAAGTCTTGGTCCTGGAAACAAGAGGTTGGTCGACCAACTAATTCCGGGAGGCATTGCGAAACAACCATATGTGATAGCAGCTCAACTGCTTAATCAAATGATTGAAACGAACCAAGAAGTGGAAACGGACTTCATGTTGGCCACCCTAATGTCTCAGATGGATGAGTTGGCTAAAAAGATGGCGAAGATTGAAATCCAGTGTAAAAGGAAGGATAAATACGTCCCTTCTCATAAGAGAAGAAGTCTCAATGACAATGAGGTTAAAATCCTTGAGGGAATGCTCTCAATCATTCTCTATAAGGTGACTGAGCAAGATAGAGAGATGAAAGGAATGAAGGAAGACAGTGAAGGAATGAAACGGATGATTTGGTCTCATTCCAGAGCTGTCCAGCTGCTCGAGAACCTCATGGGCTATGTGGCACACGATCTCCACCTGCAACAAAATAGGGGGTTGCCTAGTAATACCATGGCTAAACCCAAAAATAAAGTTTGAGTGATGACTTGCATCGTGCCACGACTTTAACTAAGGCGTTGTTTGGGAGGCAACCCAAAACCTTTACGAGCTTTAGTTTTATTCTAGAAATAATGGTGTATTAATTTCGCAGGAGAAAACTTGGAGAATGAATGAAAAATGTGGATTAGTAATTGATAGTCCCATTCGACGAGTAACCGAACTATTCGGCGTCTTCAATCTAGACCGCCAACAGACTCAAGATCCAAGCTACAGTCTGTAACAATCGGCGGCGAGGGCAATCACTTGGCGTAATGCTGAATCATTCAGCGGTACAAACTAATATCGTCGAATGAGCAACAACTAGACATTTTTTAAAGGCCAATAGTTTCAAAAATGGAAAAACGTTCATTTTCCACTCAATTTATACTATCGAAAAACCGTACCTAGTAAGTAATTTTCATTATCTCTACACTCCTGGTATTCTAGTTGTCGATTAGTGCTAAAGCGTGGGATTACATTGCTTCCTAGCATTTCAACACAGTTCAAGCATCATAAAAGGTTGGTTTCTCCCAAATCCCGGAACTACTAAAATTTTGTTCTCTTATTAAATTAAAACTGGTTGGGTTGACATGTGCTAGGCCTCTCTCTGATAAACCCATCTTGTCTAAATGCCAGATTAGATCTGGGAATCGTGCCTAATTGATCTCGATTTTTGAAATCCCTTTTTGTCTGTGCATGAAATGATTTAAATTTTGGGTGGATGAATGTCATGGGTCTTAGTTTAATCTCACTAGTGCAACTGTAAATTGTATTTTGGGAGTTTGCAAGGTCGAATTTGAATTAGAAGAAGGCACGTTAAGTTGTTTAGCGAATTGGGTCGGATTCGTCAAACAATAAGGCGGTTCGCCTAAAAGTGGCTTAGGTCGCCCTCTGTCTGTACTTCTGAATCTTCATTGCACTGTAACTTTTTCCGAATAAACCCTTGATCGTCGAAAGTAGTCGGTGATTCGCAGATGGAACTTTCTCATCACCGACTAGTGAAGGCTTTTAGGACAGGATCTTAGGCAAGTTTGACCCAAGTCACCAAAGAGGTTTGGCGATTCGTCGACGAGTTCGGCGAATCTGTCTACCACTAAAAGTCTGCACCGCTGGTTTAATTTTTTCTAACTTAATCCTGATTGATTACAGACATGGCCAAACCCAAAGTTACAGGAAGCAACAAGCCAACCCAAAGCAAGAAAAAAGGGATAAGAATCAACGAGGATGCAGCTGCATCAAAAAGCAAGGTTGCACAACGTTTTAACATTGGCAGAAAAGGCAAGGGTAAGGACAAAACCGTTGAGTTATCAGATGCAAGCTCCGATAGCACTGGTTTTTACACCAACGACCCAACAACATATGATAGTGAGGGTATGAGTTCAGGCGAAGACGAATTGAGAGAAGCACAGAGGAATGAGTTACGATCCAAATAGATTAATGACCCATCGCGGATCAAAAATCCTCGATCCACCGCTCAAACACCTCCAGCTTTAGAACAGGCAATGATACTGGCAGCTCTAGTACAAGGTCCCTCACCTAGATCATCGAATAGATTAAAGTTTGATGGATCAAGAACGATCATTGAAGAGAAATGGTTGTCCATAAATTGAGTGATTGATAGGTATCCCGAGATAATGGAGTGCCTAAAATATCACAAACTCCAAGTTTTCACAAAACCACGTGGCTCTTATATAGCAAGCTGGGTCAGAGAGTTTTATAGTGCATACAGTGCATTGGTACCTCAGCGGAAGAGACTAGTCGCGTCTTTCAAAGCAGTTGACTACGTGGTTATCAGAGGAAGGAAAGTAGTGTGTGACAGTGAGGCTATCAACATAGCCTTGGGTATGTCCACTAAGATTGATGATCACTGTCAGCACCTGATCAGAACAAAGCAGCTGGATGCGATGAAACAGTGGTTGGCCCCACCAATCTCAGATGATAACACTCCGAAATGGCTAGCAGAAGGAACCCCAATTGAAAATAAAGATCTGAACATAGTTGCAGGATACTGGTTTTGGTTTATCAGCAGTTTCGTCATGCCATCACACAACGAATCAATCCTTCGCCTCGCTAAAGCAGCCTGTCTTGGATGCATCATAGAGAAAACCAGGATAAATCTGGGAACTATCATTGCTTCTGAATTCCATATGCATGAAAAGCAAAGCCAGACATCTCTCCCTTTTCCGGTACTAATCACTGAATTGTGCAGAAATGCCCGAGTACCTCTGAATTGCAAGGAGGATGTAGAAGTAATGCCCACAGCCTCTACCAACATCCGAAATATCGAAGCCAAATATCTTAAGGATCAAGAAGAAAAGAAGCAGACTGAAGTGGCGACCAGTAGATCTACACCTACAGAAGCACTTCTGCTCACTACAGCTCTTGGACCTTCAAGTATATCCATTACCACTGCTACAAGAAAATTCACCCCCTCATTTCTATTGAAGAAAGAGAAAATAGAATCTATCAGACTCAGATGGGTAAATAATCAAATTGTCATCCTTCCTTTCGGAGGAGTTCAAAAATACTATGATGGCTCTATTGCTTTATATGTTTATTTTTTCTTTTTTTTGTCTGTGATTCAGTAATCCCAAAGTTTCTTTTTAATCCGATCAAATAAGGAAAAAATATTTCTTTTTCGTACTCTTTCATAACATAAATATTGTTAAGAACTCTCCGGCATGAAAACAAAAAAGTTTGTGACGCTAAATTGAATTCCCGATAGATAAGAGAAAATCGTAAATACCCCTTATCTCATACTACTCTCTTGATACAGAATCTAATGTTTTGAAAAAAAAACCAATACAAAAATTTCTCATATGGAAATCGAAGTCCCACGCTATTATTACTTAGTATTCATATGGCGAAGGCATAGTCTTCTTTTTTCTCTCAAATAAAAACCTCATTGGGGCCAAGCGTGAGGGAATGCTATACGTTTGGTAAGTTGTCCTCCGGCCAGGATAAAAGGTCCCATTGAAGTAGCTAATCCTATGCATATTGTATGGATATCTGGTCGCACAAATTGGATAGTATCATAAATGGCGATCCCAGGTATTACCCAGCGCCCAGGAGAGTTTACAAACAACTATAGCTCTTTGTTCTCATCCTCCATACTGAGATATATAATAAGACCAATAAGTTGATTCGAAAGATCGGTCTTAATCCCTTGGCGTAAAAAAAGTAATCTTTCTCGACAAATTCGGTTGATTAGGGTAAAATTGTATCCCTTAGGAACCGTACATGCACCTTTTGATGCATACGGTTCAAAAAAATTGTGAATCAATGTATAGATTACAGTCCTCTTTCTTTTTTTTCTACAAGGGCTCTTTCTTACTTCTAACGGAAGGGCTTTTTTTCGATTTTTCAATAAAGACGAGTTTTTACTCCTTTTTTATATTTTCGATTTTCCATTATAAAATTTGATGTTATAAGAAAGGGTCATTAATGTATTCTTTCATTGAGATTTAATCCAAACCGCGATGGTATTTTCTTGTTCCTGAATGGGTCTGTTTCATCTTTTTAGGTTTATGCTCTACTCCGGGTAAAGATCTGCCCGATTTGGATTTGTACATATAGGACAAATGCTCCCATTACCATTTCTTTTTGTATTTTAAAAAAAAAATCATTTTATACAAGTATTTATTAGAGTTGAGATAACTTTGCTTGACAATTAGGATCTCTTTACAAAGAAAAAATATGAATAGCAATCATAGATATCTTACCAATCCAATTGGGTTTTTTTCTAAATGGAGCCTGGATACTTCATTTATTTAGGCCAACCAAGCCAACCATAAATTATTCTAATTGATGTAATATGAATCCCCTCAAAAATGGATCTAATTGCACTTCACGCTCCAAATTTTTGATGATTCAATTTATCTTTCTTGGGCGAAATGGGGGATATCTCGATCGGTGGAGAGAACGGGGAAATACCATATGACCCAATATATCTGACAAGTCGCACTATACGTTAACCCAAGATAAAATTGGATCTCCAAGATTTCGAAATAGAACTTTTGGAACACCAATAGGCATTAAATGATAGAACGAATTAAATACTATATTTCACTTTGAGGTGGAAACGTAACAAATTTTTTTATTGTCTTTATAATATTCATATTGGTTTTTATCGTATTTATTTTATCCATAGATTCTCATAATTCATAAACAAAGACAGAATGAATAAAAATCAAATTATTACGAATAGGTCTTTCTAATGATAAATAACTATGGACTTATTCGCTCATAAAAAATGGGATCAACTCCCCCATTGCGTATTGGTACTTATCGAGTATAGATTAAATCTTCTTCTCTTTGTTCCTACGAACAAAATTGTTCCATTATTACCAACAGAATAGAAACCCTTGTTCGGAAATAATTGACTCAACAAGAGTGGTCCATAGGATAGTCATATTATAGTCTTTTCCAATGCAATAAAGTTAAGTAGTGTTCATTTATCTTTTATATAAGGGATATTTCCATGGATTTGCCTTGGTATCGTGTTCATACCGTTGTATTGAATGATCCCGGTCTGTTTCTTTCCGTTCATATAATGCATACAGCTCTGGTTGTTGGTTGGGCCGGTTCGATGGCTCTGTATGAATTAGCGGCTTTTGATCCTTCTGATCTTGTTCTTGATCCAATGTGGAGACAGGGTATGTTCGTTATACCCTTCATGACTCGTTTAGGAATAACCAATTCATGGGGCGGTTGGAGTATCACAGGGGGGACTGTAACGAATCCAGGTATTTGGAGTTACGAAGGTGTAGCAGGAGCACATATTGTGTTTTCTGGATTATTCTTTTTGGCAGCTATCTGGAATTGGGTGTATTGGGATCTAGAAATTTTTTGTGATGAACGTACAGGAAAACCCTCTTTGGATTTGCCAAAGATCTTTGGAATTCATTTATTTCTCTCAGGGGTGGCTTGCTTTGGTTTTGGCGCATTTCATGTAACATGCTTGTATGGTCCCGGAATATGAGTGTCCGATCCTTATGGACTAACGGGAAAAGTACAACCTATAAATCCAGCGTGGGGCGTGGAAGGTTTTGATCCTTTTGTTCCAGGAGGAATAGCCTCTCATCATATTACAGTAGGAACATTGGGCATATTAGCAGGCCTATTCCATCTTAGCGTCCGTCTGCCACAGCGTCTATACAAAGGATTGCGTATGGGAAATATTGAAACCATCATTTCCAGTAGTATCATTGCTATTTTTTTTTTGCAGCTTTTGTTGTTGCCTAAACTATGTGGTATTGTTCAAGAACTACCTCGATTGAATTATTTGGTCCCACTCATTATCAATGGGATCAGGGGTACTTCCAGCAAGAAATATATTGAAGAGTTAGTGCTGGGCTAGCAGAAAATCAAAGTTTATCACAAGTATGGTCTAAAATTCCTGAAAAATTAGCTTATTATGATTACATCGGCAATAATCCGGTAAAATGAGGATTATTCAGAGCAGGTTAAATGGATAATGGGTATGGAATAGCGGTTGGATGGTTAGGACACCCTATGTTTAGAGATAAGGAAGGGCGTGAACTTTTTGTATGTCGTATGCCTACTTTTTTTGAAACATTTCCAGACGTTTTGGTAGACGGCGATGGAATTGTTAGAGTCGATGTTCCTTTTAGAAGGGCAGAATCGAAGTATAGTGTTGAATAAGTAGGTGTAACTGTTGAGTTCTACAGCAGTGAACTCAACGGTGTCAGTTATAGTGATCCTACTACTGTGAAAAAATATGCTAGATGTGCTTAATTGGGTGAAATTTTCGAATTAGATCGTGCTACTTTGAAATCCGATGGTGTTTTTCATAGCAGTCCAAGGGGTTGGTTTACTTTTGGGCATGCTTCGTTTGCTTTGCTCTTCTTCTTCGGACATATTTGGCATAGTGCTAGAACCTTGTTGAGAGATGTTTTTGTTGGTATTGACCCAGATTTAGATGCTCAAGTCGAATTTGGAGCATTCCAAAAACTTGGAGATCCAACTACAAAAAGACAGGCAGCCTGATACAACATTGCTTTGGTATCTTTCTTTCGCCCTTATTTTCTTTCTTTTAGTTTTTTTGACATAGGGTACCAGAGAAATCTTTATTTGAATCAACTTACTTTTTACTCTTGTTCGTTCTTTATCTGGAAGATGATAAAAAAAGGAAATAAAAATAAACAAACAAGTATGAAAGCTATAATTGTAAACCACGATCGAATCAATGGAAGCATTGGTTTATACATTCCTCTTAGTCTTGACTCTAGGGATAAAATTTTTCGCTATCTTTTTTCGAGAACCGCCTAAAGTTCCAACTAAAAAGAACTAAAAGGGTGAAATAATTTTTCATTATCTCAGTACTTTAACTAGTCTCCATGTTCCTCGAATGGATCTCTTAGTTGTTAAGAAGGTTGCCCAAAAGCGGTATATAAGGCGTACCCAGTAAAACCTACAAGTAAACCAGATATAAAGATGGCGACTAGGGTTGCTGCTTTCATTCTTATCATATTTATATAATTTCAAGACCCCAATGGATCTATTATAGGATCGTTTATTTACAACGGAATGGTATACAAAGTCAATAGATCTAAATGAATACAATAGGATTTATCGCTACACAAACTATTGAGAACAGTTCTAGATATGGTCCAAGACGAACTACAGCAAGAGATTTATTAAAACCATTGAATTCGGAATATAATAAAGTAGCTCCTGGGTGGGGAACTACTCATTTGATCGGTGTCGCAATGGCCTTATTTGTGGTATATCTATCTATTATTTTGGAGATTTATAATTCTTCTGTTTTATTGGATGGGATTTCAATGAATTAGATGTATAAGTACTGCAAAGTCCATTCTTTTGAGTCTAAAATGAATCATTTAGAGCTCTGATTTATAGTCCGTTCTATTTTCTTTTGGTAGTTCGATCATGGAATTTCTTTGTTTCTGTATTTCCGGAGTATAAGTGTGTGACTTGTTATAATTGATCCTATTGATAGTACAGAGAATGGGTCTGTTATCTTGATACAAATGGTTCTACTTCGTCAGATATTTATTGGAATATTTGGACCACGAAATAGATTAAAAAATATTTGAACTATGATTCATACTTAATATTCAGACCTCATGTCCGGACTCCAAAAAAATTTCAAACAAAGAATTTTAATTTCTAAATCGAAAGATTCTTTTCTTTCAACCCCTATTTATATTTTGACCAAAAGCAGAACCTTTCTTTGAATTTTTAGTCATTCTATTTATTCAGGGAATAAGTGATAATCCGAGGATTCTTACGCAGGGAATCGTTGATTTGATTTAGGTTAGGTTTTCTTATTGAATCATCGTAGTTCTAGTATGAATCTGAGGTTTTAATCGATTCATAGGGTCTTAACAAGAGAATTCCTATCAATAATAAAGAAAACAAATAATAAAAGCCATATTCCACAAATTCTATAAAGAAATAGGGAACAAGAGAATTCAAGAGGCCCATAAGTATCAAAATAAAGATAAAGACGATTGCGCCAACTTGATATTTTGGTATTATCGACACGAAGACGAGCTTTCGGATTTTTCAGAGAAGATGGGATCAGAACTTAATAAATTTCAAACTTTCTATTCCATATCCGTTGCAACTAGTATTTGGGTGTTTTTGCTTGAGTTGTACGAGATGAAAGTCTCATATACGATTCTCAGAAGGGGAGTTCCGCCTATCACATTAAAGTGTATGATTGGTTCGAAGAACGTCTCGAGATTCAAGCAATTGCGGATGATATAACTAGTAAATATGTTCCTCCCCACGTCAATATATTTTATTGTTTAGGGGGAATTACGCTTACTTGTTTTTTAGTACAAGTAGCTACTGGGTTTGCTATTACTTTTTACTATTGTTCGACCGTTACTGAGGCTTTTGCTTCTGTTCAATACATAATGACTGAAGCCAACTTTGGTTGGTTAATCTGATCCGTTCATCGATGGTCGGCAAGTATGATGGTCCTAATGATGATCCAATCCATTCTTGGGGTCAAATAAAGACAAAAAAAGATATGTCAGTGACCTAGCACGATAAAGCACTCTCCAAGGGCATGGAATGTCACATTTTTTGGTCAGAATATCCACAGTAATGTCTCTGTTAGATTCTCCACTCGAAATAAGGGAAAGGTCAATTCAATTCTCAATGGAAACGGAATTTTGTGAATTCTGCATGTATTTCGTGTGTATCTCACCGACGGATTTAAAAAACCTCGTGAATTGACTTTGGTTACAGGTGTGGTTCTTGCTGTATTAACCATATCTTTTGGCGTAACTGGTTATTCCTTACCTTGGGACCAAATTGGCTATTGGGCAGTGAAAATAGTAACAGGTGTCCCTGACGCTATTTCTGTAATAGGATTACCTTTGGTCGAATTATTGCGCAGAAGTGCTAGTGTGGGACAATCTACTTTGACTCATTTTTATAGTTTACACACTTTTGTATTGCCGCTTCTTACTGCCGTATTTATGTTAATGCACTTTCCAATGATACGTAAAAAAGGTATTTCTGGGCCTTTATAGATAGAGAAAGTCAAAATATATCCTAACTATTTGTAATCAACCGTTTATTACTTGGTGTAGGAATATATAGTATTTCATTGCTACAAGTATGGATTATTGAAAATAATAAGACATGGATTTGGACATTTCCCTTTAACCATTCATGTCAACTAAACGGGGGGATTGAAGGGAATTTTGTGAAAGGAAAATGGATTATATATTCATTGCTACAAGTATGGATTATTGAAAATAATAAGACATGGATTTGGACATTTCCCTTTAACCATTCATGTCAACTAAACGGGGGGATTGAAGGGAATTTTGTGAAGAGAAAATGGATTATGGGAGTGTGTGACTTGAACTATTGATTGGTCTGTGTAGATATATGCCTGCCACATGGGAATTCACAACCGAATGTGTCTCTTTGTTCCAATCGCCGTGTAAGTTCTATACAGAGGATAGGCTGGTTCGCTTAAAGAGAATCTTTCTATGATCCGAATCATGTTATACATGAGTAGGCAACCATTCATCTAGTATAAGTGAACTAGATAAAAGGGAATCAAGATTCCCTTTTATCTAGTTCACTTATAAGATTTAATAGTATGTAAATGTATTCATTTCCTCTACATTGACACGATCAATAATACTATCAGAGTGAAACAAGGGATCTAAAGAAGAAGAGAGGCTAGACTATATTAGTAACAAGCAAACCTTGTATGTGTATCTCCAAGCATTTTGGAGATAAATACCAATTAGAAGGTCTGAGACGACCCAGAAAGCACTTGATCATATCATGATCTGATTTGTAAGCCTACTTGGGTCTTGAGTATTTACTTGTAAGAACGGAATTCTTTGTTTTGTAATGGATAGTTGCAACTCCATAAAAAAGAATTCAGTCAAATTTTTCTTATATTGAACCATTCCTATATCATATATGTGTATGTGTAAATACCGGTACCATATAGATATTTTATATGGATATATGGATTCGTTTGGTTCTTTTTATTCTTGCTCGAGCTGGATGATTAAAAATTATCATGTCCAGTTCCCTCGGGGGATGGATCTATAAGAATTCACCTATCCCAATAACAAAAAAACCTGACTTGAATGATCCTGTATTAAGAGCTAAATTGGCTAAGAGTATGGGTCATAATTATTTTGGCGAGCCCGCATGGCCCAATGATCTTTTATATATTTTTCCAGTAGTAATTCTAGGTACAATTGCATGTAATGTAGGCTTAGCCATTTTAGAACCATCAATGATTGGTGAACCGGCGGATCCATTTGCAACCCCTTTGGAAATCTTACCTTAATGGTATTTCAATCCTGTATTTCAAATACTTCGTACAGTGCCCAATAAATTATTGGGGGTTCTTTTAATGGTTTAAGTACCTGAGGGATTATTATTAACAGTACCTTTTTTAGAAAATGTTAATAAATTCCAAAATCCATTTCGCCGGCCAGTAGCGACGACTGTCTTTTTGATTGGTACCGCAGTCGCCCTTTGGTTGGGCATTGGTGCAACATTACCTATTGATAAATCCCTAACTTTAGGTCTTTTTAAATTTTTTAATTGATTTAATTGTGACTAACACGACATGTGTATCTAGGGAATAGTTTCTTCAAAGTGAATTCTCCCTAGATATATCTATTCAATTTAATTATGAATTTCTTTCTAATTTATGATATATTAATTGTGCTAAATTGTGCTTTTTCAATCTATTTTCACTTTTCACTAAGTAAGTCCAATAGATTTAAAACTTATTTTTTGCTAAATCAATTACGAAATATTTTTCTAAAATGCCCAATATCTGTTTTATATCTTCGCTACGAAACTGTTCAATTTTCATAAGATCTTCTTGGCTGTTATTCAAAAGGTCCAATAATGTATATATATATTGGACATTTTGAGCAAATTTCTGATCCTGGAAGACAATTCTGATTGGTCAATAAAAATCAATTTCAATGTCTATTTTTTTTGTTTTTTATTAGTTTAGCCAATTTATCATGAAAGGTAAAAGGGGATAAAGGAACCATGTGTTGATTGTCCTGTAAATATAAGTTCTCTTCCTCCATATGTAAAAAGGGAATAAGTAAATCAATTAAATTTTGGGATGCATCATGAAGTGCTTCTTCCGGAATTAAACTTCCATTTGTCCATATTTCGATAAAAAGTATCTCTTGTTTTTCATTCCCATTCCCATAAGAATGAATACTATGATTCGCGTTTCAACAGGCATAAATACAACATCTATAGGATAACTTACATTTTGAAAGTTATGTGGCGTTTTTATAAGATATCCACAATTTCTCTCTATTTGTAATCCAATACAAAAATCAATTGGTTCTGTTAAACTAGCTATATGTTGTGTATTATCAACGATTTCCACATAAGGTGGCAAGATGATATCTAGAGAAGTTACATATCCAGGACCCTTGACACAAATAGACGCGTCAGAAGTTTCATATAAATTACTTCTCAATACAATCTCTTTTAAATTCATTAAAATTTCATGTACCGATTCTTGAATGCCCGTTATGGTAGAATATTCATGTGGTACTTTCTCAGATTTTACACGTGTAATACATGTTCCTTCTATTTCCCCAAGTAAAGCTCTTCACATCGCAATGCCTATTGTATATTTCCCCAAGTAAAGCTCTTCGCATCGCAATGCCTATTGTGTCGGCTTGGCCTTTCATAAGTGGAGACAGAATAAAGCGTCCATAATAAAGGCGTTTACTGTCTGTTCTTGATTCAACACACTTCCACTGTAGTGTCCGAGTAGATACTGTTACTTTCTCTCGAACCATAGTACTATTATTTGATTAGATCATCGAATCTTTTATTTCTCTTGAGATTTCTTCAATGTTCAGTTCTACACACGTCTTTTTTTCGGAGGTCTACAGCCATTATGTGGCATCGGAGTTACATCCCGTACGAAAGTTAATAGTATACCACTGCGACGAATAGCTCGTAATGCTGCATCTCTTCCGAGACCGGGACCTTTTATCATGACTTCTGCTCGTTGCATACCTTGATCCACTACTGTACGAATAGCGTTTGCTGCTGCGGTTTGAGCAGTAAAAGGTGTTCCTCTTCACGGTTTGAGCAGCAAACGGTGTTCCTCTTCTCGTACCTTTGAATCCAGAAGTACCAGCTGAGGACCAAGAAACTACTCGACCCCGTACATCTGTAACAGTGACAATGGTATTATTGAAACTTGCTTGAACATGAATAACTCCCTTTGGTATTCTACGTGCACCCTTACGTGAACTAATACGTCCATTCCGACGCGAACTAATTTTCGGTATAGCTTTTGCCATATTTTATCATCTCGTAAATATGAGTCAGAGATATATGGATATATCCATTTCATGTCAAAACAGATTCTTTATTTGTACATCAGCTCTTCTGGAAAGTCTGATTAGCCCTGTCTTTATTTTTGTCTCGGGTTGGAACAAATTACTATAATGCGCCCCCTCCTACGGATTAGTCGACATTTTCCACAAATTTTATGAACGGAAGCTCGTATTTTTATATTTCTCATTCCTTACCTTAATTCTGAATCTATTTCTTGGAAGAAACAAGTTTCTTGATATTTTTCATATCGAATTGTATTCCCGCGAAAGGAATGGTGAAGTTGAAAACCTAATCCTTCAAAATCTTTGTCGTAGAGTCGATAAATTATATGCCTTTTGGTTGAATCATAAGGAATTACTTCAATTTTGACTCTATCTTCTGGCAGTATCTGTATAAAACAAAGTTCCTTTGAGGTATCAACTAATGCGAAAGATATTAGACAACTCTCCCACCTTTTTTTCTTTTTTGCAAATAGGAAGTTTCGAATCTAATTTGCATATTATAAAGGATTACCAAATATAACACAAAATTTCTCCACCTATTCCTTCTAGTCGCGCCTCTCGGTCTGTCATTATACCTCGAGAAGTAGAAAGAATTACAATCCCCATTCCACCTAAAATTCGCGGAAATTCGTTGATAATTAGAATAGATTCGTAGACCAGGTCGACTGATTCATTATAATTTTAAAATATTTCTATAGGGTCTTTTCCTATGACTTCTATGTCGCAGGGTTAAAACCAAAAAATATTTGTTGTTTTCTCGATGTCTTCTCACGTTTTTGATAAAACCCTCTTGTAAAAGTATTTGAACAATAGTTTTGGTAATATTAGTAGATGATATTCGAACCACCCTTTTTCGATCCATATCAGCATTTCGTATAGAAGTTATTATCTTCAGCAATAGTGTCCCTGCCCATGATGAACTAAAATTGTTGGGGTCTCCAAATTTGATATAATCAACGTGTTTTTACTTATTTATTTTTTGAATATGATATGAATTATTAAAGATATATGCGTGAGACACAATCTACTAATTAATCTATTCTTTCAAATACCCCACTCGAAACAGATCACAATTTTCATTTTATAATACCTCGGGAGCTAATGAAACTATTTTAGTAAAATTTAATTCTTTCAATTCCCGGGAGATTAGACCAAAAATTCGAGTTCTTTTTGGATTTCCTTCTTGATCAATAACAACTGCAGCATTGTCATCATATCGAATTATCATCCCGTTGTCACGTTTGAGTTCTTTACAAGTACGCATAATTACCACTCTGACTACTTCTGATCTTTCTAGGGGCATATTTGGTACTGCTTCTTTGATCACAACAACAGTAATGTCACCAATATGAGCATATCGATGATTGCTAGCTCCTATGATTTGAATAAACATCATTTCTTGAGCAGCGCTATTATCCGCTACATTTAAATGGGTCTGAGGTTGAATCAGTTTTTTAATCCGTTCTTTGAATGCAAAGGGAGAAGAAAAAAAAGAAATATTTTTGTACCAAAAAAAAAAGAAACATGCGATTTTCTTTCATATCTAAGAGCCCTTTCTACATTTTTTCTATTACATTATGAAATAATGAATTGAGTTCGTATAGGTATTTTGGATGCTGCTAGTGAAATAGCCCTTCTGGCTATATTTTCTATTACTCCACCCATTTCATAAAGTATTCACCCCGGTTTAACAACAGCTACCCAATATTCAGGGGATCCTTTTCCTGAACCCATACGTGTTTCTGAGGGCCTTAGTGTAACTGGTTTGTCTAGAAATATACGTACCCAATATTCGGTCTATTAGTGAACCATCTCTCCAGGGATTGTGGAAGATGTTCTACTAGAAATATTCTTGTTATTGCTTCGACTCATATTCCCCAAAAAGTGGATCCCACTCTAATAGCTCCGATAAATTAAATACGTGCATTAATAAACGAAGGCTTCTTATTCCACAACAACGAAAGCACTTTTTCACTCTTTCATATACTAGGGGATTTCACTTGGAAAAGAAAATGTTCCATACTAACGGATTCGGGTCCATAACCATGGGTTCCAATGCACGAGATCTTGTAGCATTTACCAATGAGGCCCTATCGATTAGCATTACACAGAATAAATAAATTATAGACACTAATACAATTAGATTCGCTCTTCATAGACAAACTTGGGATTTGTGATCCCAGGTAAGATCAGGTCAGGATCGTGGGATCCTTTTCTATCAGATAGGAAGGGCTGTAGCACAAAATGTACTTCTAAGTAATTGCCCCATATATCCTATATCTATCTATATGAAGAAGAAATCATGTAATGAAGGGGATTCTTATTTTTACAAATAGTACTTCGAGCTTGGAACGAGCATAAAGAGATTAACGATACTTCTTTATCTTTTGAGTTGTTCTGCCGGATCGGTCGCTCAAGATCTTTGGTCTTTATCCGTACCCGATGAAAAAAATGGGATCACTTCTTATGGACTCGTTGAGAATGATTCTGATCTAGTTCATGGCCTATTAGAAGTAGAGGGCGCTCTGGTGGGATCTTCACGGACAGAAAAAGATTGCAGTCAGTTTGATAATGATCGAGTGACATTGCTTCTTCGGCCCGAACCGAGGAATCCCTTAGATATGATGCAAAAGGGCTCTTGGTCTATCCTTGATCAGAGATTTCTCTATGAAAAATATGAATCGGAGTTTGAAGAAGGGGAGGGAGAAGGAGCCCTTGACCCGCAGGAGGATTTATTCAATCACATAGTTTGGGCTCCTAGAATATGGCGCCCTTGGGGCTTTCTATTTGATTGTATCGAAAGGCCCAATGAATTGGGATTTCCCTATTGGTCCAGGTCATTTCGGGGCAAGCGGATCATTTATGATGAAGAGGATGAGCTTCAAGAGAATGATTCGGGGTTCTTGCAGAGTGGAACCATGCAGTACCAGACACGAGATAGATCTCAAGGCCTTTTTCGAATAAGCCAATTCATTTGGGACCCTGCAGATCCACTCTTTTTCCTATTCAAAGATCAGCCCCCTGGCTCTGTGTTTTCACATCGAGAATTATTTGCAGATGAAGAGATGTCAAAGGGGCTTCTTACTTCCCAAACAGATCCTCCTACATCTATATATAAACGCTGGTTTATCAAGAATACGCAAGAAAAGCACTTCGAATTGTTGATTAATCGTCAGAGATGGCTTAGAACCAATAGTTCATTATCTAATGGATCTTTCCGTTCTAATACTCTATCCGAGAGTTATCAGTATTTATCAAATCTGTTCCTATCTAACGGAACGCTATTGGATCAAATGCCAAAGACATTGTTGAGAAAAAGATGGCTTTTCCCGGATGAAATGAAAATTGGATTCATGTAACAGGAGAAAGATTTCCCATTCCTTAGCCGGCATTCTTGAGTGGGAAAGCCAAAATGTGGTAGTCAAGGGTAGGTTCATCTCTTGCGTTAAAGCCCGTAAATTGATCTCTAAGGGGTGTGTCTATCATCTTGTAAGGGTTAGGGATGTGGAGTCCAAAACCCTTCTTATAGAGTCGGTTCCGGTCGTAAATG
>NW_006238941.1:1476516-1480127 GCF_000226075.1 Solanum tuberosum | reverse complement strand
AAGAACATATGGGTCACTTGAGGGTTGTGTTGCAAAGATTGAGACATGAGAAGTTGTATGCCAAGTATGAAAAGTGTGAATTTTGGTTGAGGGAGGTTGCCTTCCTAGGTCATGTGGTGTCGGGGGATGGTATTAAGGTAGATCGTAAGAAGACCGATGTGATTAGAAATTGGCCTAGGCCATTGACCCCGTCGGATATTAGGAGCTTCTTGGGCTTAGCGGGTTACTACCGGAGATTTGTGAATGGGTTTTCTTCTATTGCTTCTCCCATGACTAAGTTGACACAAAAGAAGGCTAAGTTTGAGTGGATTGACTATTGGTATGAAGAAGGACATTGCCAAATTCGTCTCCGGTTGTCATAGTTGTTAACAAGTCAAGGCCGAACATCAATAGAAGAAAACCCATTCACAAATCTCCGGTAGTAACCCGCTAAGCCCAAGAAGCTCCTAATATCCGACGGGGTCAATGGCCTAGGCCAATTTCTAATCACATCGGTCTTCTTAGGGTCTACCTTAATACCATCCCCCGACACCACATGACCTAGGAAGGCAACCTCCCTCAACCAAAATTCACACTTTTCATACTTGGCATACAACTTCTCCTCTCTCAATCTTTGCAACACAACCCTCAAGTGACCCATATGTTCTTCCTCGCTATGCGAATAGATTAAAATATCATCAATAAAGACCACAACAAAGGAATCAAGGTAGGGTTTAAAGACCCTATTCATTAGGTCCATGAAGATAGCCGGTGAATTGGTTAACCCAAAGGACATGACCACAAATTCATAATGCTCATACCTAGTCCGGAAGGCTGTCTTGGGAATGTCACACTCCCTCACCTTCACTTGATGATACAATATTTTTTAAACTTGTTTTAAGACTTGAGCATTGAGTTGAGTAAGAGTAAGAGCAAAGTTCATTTCTTCAAAAGATTATATGTGAACTAAGTATTCGCAAGAGTAAAATATTTTCACATTTAAACAAGAGAGGAAACACCCATTTCCAAGAGAGCTTTTAAGCTAGTTTTTGAGTAATAAACTCAAACCACAGAAAGAGTTATGTTTTCAAATATTTGAGCTGCGTATATTTTGGGAGTAGTATTTAAGCACCGATATGGGGACGAGTTCAAAATAACTTAAGTCCCCATAAACCATGTAGCCATCGTGGGTAGAAAGGGTCATACTTTTTAGATAATTCCTTAATACTTTTTGCATAGACTAGTGGATCCACTTAGTTGAGAGGTTCTATACCTCAGTTAATTAAGGACAGTTCTGGAAGTGTGGGCGAGCCGCTGTATGATCGCATAGCTCATAGTGTCGGTTGCCGGTTAGAGAATCTCCCACAAAATTATATTATATTTTATTATATATAAATTGAGTTGTTATTGTATTCTTCTATACACTGAGTTGTTTTCTACTGTTTTATAAGCTTTCCATATATTGCATATGTATTGTTGCTTTATATTGAGTTGAGTATCCAAAATTGAGTATCCATAGTTGAGTATCTAGAGTCGAGTATCTTATTATTGAGTTGAGCCTTATTTCACTGAGTTGAATATCTTATCATTGAGTTGAGCCTTGTTTCACTGAGTTGAGAACCTTATTACTGAGTTGAGTATCTTATCCTTGAGTACTTCTGAGTTGAGTAAGTTTTAGTTGTTTTGAGTATCCTTGAGTATCATATCTTGGAGTTGAGTATCTCATTCTAGAGTTGAGTATCTCATTCTAGAGTTGAGTTTAGTTGAGTGAGTTGGAATGAGGTAAATATGTTTCCTTTATCAAGTTCAAGCTTATGTTTATGCTTTAGAATTCCCTTTACATGCTTGTACATTCCACGTACAGAGCCATTTGGCCTGCATCGTTTCATGATTCAGATACAAGTATTTAGGGTTATCAACAGGAGCTTCGTTGATATCACATGGAGTTTGAGTTAGCTATGGTGAGCCTCCTTGCTTCCAGAGGATTTCATTTACTTCTCAGTTTTGTCATGATGTCGTGGGTCTTGTCCCGACTTCCATCTTTATCATTTAGAAGCTTCATAGATAGACAGTAGAGTTTGAGAAGTCTGTTTCATTTATCTTGTTTAAATGTTTTAAAGACTTGAGTTGCCTAGTTTTGTCTAGTTGAATATACGATTATATTCTGAGTTAATTATATGAGTTTCAATGAATTTTATTCTGTTTTAAGCTTTTGTATGCTTGATTTAGTCTTCCGCTTGTAGTCAGCCAGGATGAGGGTGTGGTTAGGGACCAGAAATGGTTCTCGAGTGCCGGCCACGTCCAGGGTGTAGGCTCGAGTCGTGACATAACACACAGAGACATAATCAATTTTGTTTTGTAAGATATGTATGTAGAAAAAAGGAAGAATTTCATTTTTTTAAAAGGAGAGAAAGTCTCTCTGTTTATAGCCAACAACAGGTAGTATGAAAAAGTGTTAATTATGCCTTATCAAATAGGTCACAACTCTTTGGAAAAGGGACAAACTTTTAGAAACGTCACAACCCTTTGAAAAAGGCACAACCATTCAAACAATCACAACCCTTTTCTACACAACCCTTTGTAAATGTCACAATCCTTTGACAAAGTCACAACCCTTGAGGAGAGTGACAACCCTTCATTTCCTATTCACACTTTTAAAACCCAATGGTGGCAATATAAGCTCATGATATCAAAATCGATCCAATTCATTTAAATTTGTGCTAATTATTGACATGCTCATTATAATTCAAACCTGTTCAATTCAAATTGATCCATAAGTAAATTTGTCAAAATAATTTTTAAAAGATATAATTAGATACTAAAAGATTATAAAAGTATGAATAAAGCAATTAAAATTTAGTACAAGTAAGACATGTTAGATTATGATCTTATATTTTAGATAACTCATTTTAGTCCAAGTATATTTTGACGGGCTAATAACTCATCCATTTACTAACTCAACTCATTTTGACCTTCTCAAATTCTTCTCAACCCACTCATATGTCACCTCTAGACTAATAGTTGATTGGGTCACTAAAGCTTAAAATTAACTAGAGGAATCTAAAAGTCTACATTGAAATCAAGTATCATTTGAAAATAATTTTTTTATCAAAACAATATTTACATCAAGGTTATAGTCTTGAAAATATATGAGTTGTCTTACTTCTAAACTAGGGAGAGACGTGATTGATACCCAACTTGTAATAACCTGTTGAGTGAGTCATTTTTCAACTGACGGTATAATACTGCTAGCATTAAAATATCAATAAAATTGAGTCTTTATTAAATAATATCTAATGGATTAAACTTAAGAACTAAGGAAATAAACTTTTGAAAAATTGTCATGATCCAAATATTGGGTCATGCGGCATCTATTCTAATACCTAGATAGAAGAATGTCACGACCCAAGCCTAGGGCCTAGACGTGACCGGCAAATGGGGAACCCGAAGGAACCCCAAACAAGCCTAATAGCGTATCATTACACATCCTTGGTCGCGGAAGCAATTAAAATGACCATAAGCGATAAGCATAATCAAGGGGGAAATCCGGACTAAGGGAGCAAGAGAAACAAAAAAAAGGAATGATACATAAATACCATAGATGAGTCAAGCTCAAGTATAATACACAACTT
>NW_006238941.1:1469162-1470535 GCF_000226075.1 Solanum tuberosum | reverse complement strand
GGGATTTATCCGCACGAAGTCTCTCACCCGAGATGCCAGGGTAGGAGCCTGAGGCGCTTGGTCCCCGTGGTTGGCTTGATTAGCCATAGCTTGTGCAAATAAAGTAAGGGCATCCCGAAGATCCCCATTGGTCGGTTGTTCCTCGGGTGCACGGGCTCGTCTTCCTCTTGTGTTAGGCATGATCTAGCATAGCAAAGAACAACCGTTAGGGAAGAACTTAATTCAACTCTACAGCACGACTTAGAACATGGAGAAGGGAAGCATTTCCTAAAACGTCTCATAGCCTCCTACTCATAGTTGTGGTGCACAACACAACCATGAATCGGACTCTAATCAACGCGGTGTGTTGGACTCCGAGGATCTATCAACCTAGTGCTCTGATACCAAGTTTGTCACGACCCAAGCCTAGGGCCTAGACGTGACCGGCGAATGGGGAACACTAAGGAACCCCAAACAAGCCTCATATCGAATCATTACACATCCTTGGTCGCGGAAGAAATTAAAATGACCATAAGCGATAAGCATAATCAAGGGGGAAATCGGGACTAAGGGAGCAAGAGAAAAAAAGAAGAAGGAATGATACATAAATACCATAGATGAGTCAAGCTCAAGTATAATACACAACTTGTCCAACACCACCTCTAAACATGAGTACTTAGCGGGGGCCAAGACAAACTACCGGGCTCACCCTCATAGTCAACTCTAGAATGAGATACTCAACTCCAAGATATGATACTCAAGGATACTCAAAACAACTAAAACTTTCTCAACTCAGAAGTACTCAAGGATAAGATACTCAACTCAGTAATAAGGTTCTCAACTCAGTGAAACAAGGCTCAACTCAATGATAAGATATTCAACTCAGTGAAATAAGGCTCAACTCAATAATAAGATACTCGACTCTAGATACTCAACTATGGATACTCAATTTTGGATACTCAACTCAATATAAAGCAACAATACATATGCAATATATGGAAAGCTTATAAAACAGTAGAAAACAACTCAGTGTATAGAAGAATACAATAACAACTCAATTTATATATAATAAAATATAATATAATTTTGTGGGAGATTCTCTAACTGGCAACCGACACTATGAGCTATGTGATCATACAGCGGCTCGCCCACACTTCCAGAACTGTCCTTAATTGGCTAAGGTATAGAACCTCTCAACTAAGTGGATCCACTAGTCTATGCTAAAAAGCACTAAGGAATCATCTAAAAAGTATGACCCTTTCTACCCACGATGGCTACATGGTTTATGGGGACTTAAGTTATTTTGAACTCGTCCCCATATCGGTGCTTAAATACTACTCCCAAAATATACGCAGCTCAAATATTTGAAAACATAACTCTTTCTGTGGTTTGAG
>NW_006238941.1:1447663-1468893 GCF_000226075.1 Solanum tuberosum | reverse complement strand
GGACGTGAACGACTCAATTCAAGGTTTTCAATAACCGCAACTAGAACTCAATACTCAAGAATCAACAACTGAGAACTCAAGAACTTCAACAATAATACTCGCTTCAAGAATGCTCGACTTAGAGGGTTCATGCAGAATTATGGGCATATACTCAACTCAAGGACTCAAAGATACTTCTCATATCTAAACTACTCGACTTATAGGGTTCATGCGGAATTATGGGCATGAACTACTCAACTCTCGAACTTCTCGGGTAACATGTAATAATCTCGAAAGGGTTAGTAACTCGATACTCAAGACTTAGAACTTGAAGATATTACTCCTCTCAATGGTACTCAATTTATGGAGTACATGCGTATTTTATGGGCATGAACGACTCTAGTTGAAGGTCTACGTAAAAACATGGAACTCATGTATACGACTCTTCTCATTCTCTTACTTACTTCCTCAAAACTTATCTCAAGTCGATAGTTGATCTCAAAGGATCCACAATTGAACTCAAAGACTTTCTTGAACTCTACTCTTAACTCTCTCTTGAACGTGAATTATGAATTCAACAGTTATGGTTCATGATATGAAGGATCTCATGATAATAAATTAGACTCATGAATACATTCTCATCATTCTCATACTCACTTGCTCAAGTCTTGAAACAAGTTATTAGAAGTTATAGAAAACTCCTCAAATAGACACAAAAGAGCTCTCAAGACTTGACTGTTAACTCTACCTTGAATTTGTATTTATGGATTCAAGGTTACAATTCATGTTAATGGATGATTTCTAGATATTTAGAAGTCGTTTGCAGTAGTTAGAATCAATAGGAAGTGTTAGAACACTTTAGAAGGACTCAGACAGGCTAAACAATGGAAAACGGGTGGGGGCAGGCAACCCTGGAGCACTGCTGGCGTGGGGTGCCATCCCCTGAAGTTCAGAGGCTCAATCTTGGTGCACTGCTGGCGCGTCGTGCCACCCCTCCCCCAGAATGACCCGACGAATTTTTCTTCTCATTTTCTGATCCTATGTTCCTTCTAATCGATTTCTTTTCTCAAATTTTCCTTAGATTCAATTACCCAACCTAAGTATACACTAATCTACTCAAAAACAACACTCAAATCACTAACTTTCATCTCAAGAATTCATCAAAACCCCAACAAAACAAGATTTAGACTAAACTTCAAGAACACTTATCAAGAACTCAATTCCTTCAACTTTTGAGAATGAAATTATGCTAAAAATAACATGATTGGCGTGGGTGAACGAACCCAACACGATGAAAGCTTACATACCTCTTAGGGGTTAAACCCATGGCAAAAATCCACAGCAAAACAGAAGATACTCGACGAAGGCTTTAATCCTTTCCTCTTTTCTCCTCTTTTCTCTTTGTTTCTCTTCTTGAACTCTCAACTAAAACCCTAGGTGTATATTAGGATTATAAAACTGAACCTAATTGGATTAGATCCTTAAAAACTTACTAAAAATGAATTAAATCTGATTTTGTAAGGAAAAGACCAAAATACCCCTTACTATTTTCGGGTAACTTTCCTTAACTGGACAGCCTGACTTCCAAAAGGCATATATCACTCATCCGAACAGGAAACTTAGCAAACTCGGTGGTGTTGGAAAGATAATTCAAAGACCTTTTATTTGCCATCTCATGGAACACCTAACTTAACATGTACTGAAGGTTATGGTCGTTTGAAGTTGACCCAAAACTTAGAAGAACTTAGGAATGACTTCAATGAATTCTCTCTAGTTCTTTTTAGAACACAAGGTGCTACATCTAGTGATCTTAACACTCAAAAAAATTGAACTCCTCGGTAAAATCCTACTCACTATGAAGGATGGTTCGAGTCTTAGCTAAAAAAAATCTGAGGTGTTACAATATCTCCCCCTTGGGATCATTAGTCCTCGAATGATGACTGGACTGGGGATGGAATGGGGTTACTCTTACTAAGGTTTGAGTCTAATGGTATTCTCTTACTATATTCAAGCTTAACCCAAATCCTTAGGTTTGGGTTCTATACCTCTCTATAGGGAATCTCATCCCAAAACTATTACTCTTAACCACCACATTGGGCTCATATCAAGAACCACCTAATGTTTACCAACACCACATTCAAGCTTAGTCCTTCTAAAAACTCAATGGACTCCTACTAACCAAATCCTTCAGAACCAACTAAGGGCTCTCATTTAACTATTTCTCATAGTAAAACCTCATCCTCCTTTTCCTGCTCATTTATAACATTAGATGGAATTATCACACCATCATTATCACGATAAGAACATCAGCCTCCTCTTTCTAACATCACTCCATTACTAAAAGGACCTCCTAAAGGATATATCTCAAACTCTTTGGAACTCATTACTATCTTACTCTCAACCACTTGACTTGATTTCTCATCTTATCATCTCCCCCTTAGGTCTAAAGTTGACACTTGAAAGCTATAGACCTATTCCGTTATCATTAACTGGTCTACATCCTCTATTACTCTAACACTCGGGAGAAGCTTATCTCATGACTACCGAATTCTCCTTAAGCAGGTACTAAGACCTCTTTCTAATTACATACTCTCTTGGTACACCTCTTAATGTCCTTTTTACTCTTGTGACTTAGCCACACTTCACTGCCCTTATCTAAACATTAGGATCTCCCACTGGTACTAATATTCATTGCATCAAATATTTCAATTTCTCTCACCTACTCTTATGTCAAGTCTACCAGATCAAATCTCAAGAATAATATCATCACCCTCATGTTTCCATTATTTTGATCATGACACTCATCTAAAATTCAAGCTTAATGTTCATTACTAAACCCGAATATCAATACGATTGCTCACCTACTATACTATACCTCATTACTTGATCAGTTCTATAACCTTATGAACATCATGATCCTGTCAAAAAAATCATAAACCTAGCTTGGGTCTATCACTTTATGAATAATTTTTCTCTTTTATTCAACACTTACACTTGGTCATTGCCCACACAATGACACTTCATCACAAACTCCATTCTAGGTAAAAGACACTCTACCTCCTATGATGGAATCTTCACAACTCATCACTTCTTAGTCTACCCATAAGGGAAAACTCCTCATTAATAACTTACTAGGTGCATGACTATAATAACATAATCTGCTCCATCACTATCTCCCTTTCATAGATCTCTATACCTCTGCATACTTTTCCCTAACTCCGGGCACTTTCACTACTATTGCTCGTGATCTTGTAACTCATGCTACCTTTTCAGGTGAAAATATTACCCAAGCTCTAAACATACCATCCTCTTAAATGTCTCAGATGAATAAGGTTTAGGGAAGAGTGTACAACTCGCTTTTAGCTGAAATGCATGATTCATATGAACATGGGTGTATTCCTCTGAAACTGAACACTTACTCACTCATGGGCTTCTCTCAAGCCCCTCTGGAGTCACATGACTTCCTTAAGATTTTTCTAAGAGTAACTCATTGATAAAGAACTGATTTTGATTTTCAATCACCTATAGTATGAGGGGTAGTCGAATGGGTATGTGAACGCATGAGTTAGAATAAGTCTCTATGACATAGCTCTATTGCACAATTAAGTGTATGAAAGAAGGGAATTTTTTCTTAAATGTCTACAGTCCCTCATTTATAGAAGTGGGGCCCTCACTACCATACACAAGATCCTATTGACACGACCTCATAGACACCCTATGACACTTGAACTCTGTGCTCCGATACCAAGTTTTTCACGATCCGAGCCTACACCTTGGATATGGTCAACACTCGAGAACCATTTTTGGTCCCCAAGCGAACCCTCATCCTGGCCGACTACAAGCAGAAGACTAACTCAAGCATACAAAAGCATAAAACAGAATAAAATTCATTGAAACTCAAATAATTAACTCAGAATATAATCATATATTCAACTAGCCAAAACAAGGCAACTCATGTCTTTAAAACATTTAAACAAGATAAATGAAGCAAACTTCTTAAACTCTACTGTCTATCTATGAAGCCTCTAAATGACAAAGATGGAAGTCGAGCCAAGACCGACGACATCCTAACAAAATTGAAAAGTAAATGAAATCCTCCGAAAGAAAGGAGGCTCACCATAGCTAACTCGAACCCCATGTGGTATCAACGAAGCTACTGTTGATAACCCTAAATACATGTATCTGCATCATGAAATGATGCAGGCCAAATCACTCTGTACGTGGAATGTACGAGCATGTAAGGGGAATTCTAAAGCATAAACATAATCTTAAACTTGATAAAGGAAATATACTTCCCTCCTCCCAACTTACTCAACTAAACTCAAGTCTAGAATTAGATACTCAACTCCAAGACATGATACTCAAGGATACTCAAAACTACTTAAACTTACTCAACTCAGAAGTACTCAAGGATAAGATACTCAACTCAGTAATAAGGTTCTCAACTCAGTGAAACAAGGCTCAACTCAATGATAAGAAATTCAACTCATTGAAATAAGGCTCAACTCAATAATAAGATACTCGACTATGGGTACTCAACTCTGGATACTCAACTCAATATAAATCAACAATACACATGCAATATATGGAAAGCTTTTAAAATAGTAAAAAGTAACTCAGTGTATTAAAGAATCGATAACAACTCAATTTATATATAATAAAATATAATATAACTCTGTAGGAGATTCTCTAACCAACAACCATCACTATGAGCTATGTGATGATACAGCGTCTCGCCCACACTACAAGAACTGTCTTATACTTTGTCGGGGTATAGAACCTCTCAACTAAGTGGATCCACTAATCTATGCTAAAATCATTAAGGAATCATCTAAAAAGTATGACCCTTTCTACCCATTATGGCTACATGGATTATGGGGACTTAAGTTATTATGACCTCGTCCCCATATCGGTGCTCAAAACTACTCCCAAAATATACTCAGCTCATATGTTTAAAAACATAACTCTTTCTGTGGTTTGAGATTATTACTCAAAACTAGCTTAAAAGCTCTCTTGGAAATCGGTGTTTTCTCTCTTGTTTAAATGTGAAAACATTTTACTCTTGGGAATACTTAGTTCCCATATAATCTTTTGAAGAAATGAACTTCGCTCTTACTCTTACTCAACTCAATGCTTAAGTTTTAAAATAAGTTTAAAAAATATTGTAAAAGACTTCTCAAAATAAAGTTCATGCCGAATTTCGGACGTGAACAACTCAATTCAAGGTTTTCAATAACCGCAAATAGAACTCAATACTCGAGACTCAACAACTCAGAACTCAAGAACTTCAATAATAATACTCGCTTCAAGAATGCTCGACTCAGAGGGTTCATGTGGAATTATGGGCATGAACTACTCAACTCAAGGACTCAAAGATACTTCTCATCTCAAGACTACTCGACTTATAAGGTTCATGCGAAATTATGGGCATGAATTACTCAACTCTCGGACTTCATGGGTAACATGTAATAGTCCTATGATTAGGAATGTAATCTCGAAAGGGTTAGAAACTCAATACTCAAGACTTAGAACTTGAAGATACTACTCCTCTCATTGATACTCAATTTATGGAGTCCATGGGGAATTTATGGGCATGAATGACTCGACTTGAAGGTCTACATAACAACATGCTAGACACATGAATACATTCTCCTCATTCTCATACTCACTTGCTCGAGTCTTGAAACAAGTTATTAGAAATTGTAGAAGACTCCTCCAATAGACTCAAAAGAACTCTCAAGACTTGACTCTTAACTCTACCTTAAATTTGAATTTATTGATTCAAGGTTACAATTCATGTTTATAGAAGATTTATAGGGGTTTAGAAGTCATTTGGAGTAGTTAAAATCAATAGAAAGTGTTTGTGCACTTTAGAATGACTCAGACTGGCTAAACAACGGAAAACGGGTGGGGGCAGGCGAACCTGCCGCACTGCTGGGGCAAGGCGCCAGCCCCTGAAGTTCAGAGGCTCAATCTTGGTGCACTGCTGGCGCGGCACGCCAGCCCTCCTAGCGCATCAGTGGCGCGTCGCGCCACCCCTCCCCCAGAATGACCCGACAAATTTTTCTTCTCGTTTTCTGATCCTAAGTCACTTCTAATCGATTTATTTTCTCAAGTTTTTATTATATTCAATTACCCAACCTAAGTACACACTAATCTACTCAAAAGAACACTCACATCACTAACTTTCATCTCTAGAATTCATCAAAACCCCAACAAAATAAGATTTAAAATGAACTTCAAGAACACTTTTCAAGAACTCAATTCCTTCAAATTTTGAGAATGAAATTATGATAAAAAATAACATGATTGGCGTGTGGGTGAATGAACCCAACACTATGGAAGCTTACATACCACTACAACAACTATGATATATAGCTACGACATCAAATTTGTCACTAATTATCCGCTTTTATTGACAAAATTTACTTTCGTGCTTAAATATATGAGACACATACTTTTAGTGACGAAACATAAAAATCCGTAGCAAAGTTTTGTCCACTAAAGTTTCCCACCAAAAAATTAATTGGCGCCATTTGTTAAGTAGTGTTAGTCACGAATTTAAAGTTATCAGTGACACATTATTTCTTCACAAATAATGTATCTAATTCATGAAAAAATATTTTTGTCTTAAAATTTATTAATTTTTGGACACAAAAAAAATCATGTAAAAAATATGTTGTTACAATATCAACAAATTAGAGTTCGTAGTGAAATATTATAAGTTTTAGCTATAAAAATTTATATTTAATTATGACATTTATTTTCGTCACTAATAATATAAATAATTGGTGACAAAGATTTTAGTGATGATAAAAAAAAATTGTCACAAAATATGTAAGGTGTTAAATAGCGACGACTTAAAATTTGTAGTGAATAATTCAACTATTTGCTAAGAAAATAATTCATATCTAAGTACAATTTTTTTTCTACAATTGTTCATAATTACAAGTGACAAATTCAAAAAAGAATAATACAAGTGCTTCATAAGAAATAGACAGAGTCCATTCGTTAATTGGCAAGGGAAAATATTAAAACCAACGAATTCGATCGATTTTGTAAAAATGAAAAAGTTCAATTCATCAATTTTCTTAAATTATGCAATTATAAAATGCATCATTTGAAAAATACTATCTAGGTTATAAGTACCGTGAGTGGGTTACGGTTCTACCACTATATTGCTAATATTTATTGGTTTAACACTTTTATTTTTTATTTGATACACTTTCATCGATAAAGACGATAGAAAAAATTATTTCTCAAGTCTTGATGTTAATTTTTGAGTGTGTCTATTGATTTGTGATTGGTAACTGCTTAGACTAAGTCAATCTATTTGCTTCTGCCTAAAAATATGTACATATTTAATAGTAATTCCACATATGTACGTACAGCAACAATACAGAGATAACATCGACTTACAAACTTAGACTTTGCAAAGGTGCGATATATTTCATTAATTTCTATTAACTTTTTCCATCAGTGTGAAAATTGAAATAAACTAAAAAATGAAAGCACAAATGAAATAAATGAACCAACTAGGATTTCAAATATATTATGATGAAGTATTGTAGTTATGGGTATCGATGTTTTTTTCAAAACAACTGATTCACTGATCGAATTGAACCGATTATTCAAAAAAAAATTAATAAAATTGAAAGTTTTAATTTTATATAAATTTATAAATGTACTGAATAATTTATAAAATTTATAAAAATAAATAAATAAAATGACGAAAACATAAATAATATATTTAAAGATATTTTAAAAAATATACAGTTTAATTAAAATATAATCTACATTTTGAATGAATTGTGGGTGGTAAATTTCATGCATTTTTGTATGTGTATAAATAATCATATAATATATTATTTCTATAGAAGTTAAATTTGAAAGAAGTGAATGAAGTTAAAAATAAAATAAAAATGAGAGACAAAAGAGAGTTGATCGGATGGTAAGCACTTCTCACTTCTAACCTTAAGGTTGTGAGTTTGAGTCCCCAAGAAAGCATAATGTGGGTGCCCCTCCTGGGGAGGGATTAAAAACAATTGAGATGGGAGATACATAGGAACATTAACTTTTTTTATAATAATAAATTTAACCCTAATTAATACAGTTAAGAATAAAATAATTTTTTTAATATAAAATATAGTCATTAGTGATGAAATTAGATTTTGTTCAACTACGAAATACATATAACTTTAGAGACAATTGATGTTGTCACTGATTGAAGTAAAATAATTAGCGACGATATAATTTTGTCAGTAGTAATAACCTTTTTAGTGACAAAGCATACTATTTATTACAAAAAAAAAATACTCTTTACGACAAATAAATTTGTCACATATGTTTAAGCATTTGGGGACGATTTTTCATTTTTGTAGTTAAATAATACTTTTAGCGATGAAGCACTAAATTGTATTTGTATACTTTTAGCGACACACATTTAGACTAAATCCAATTGGATTAGACCCTTAAAAATTGATTCAAAATGAATTAAATCTGATTTGGTAAGGAAAAGACCAAAATACCCCTTACTATTTTCGGGTAACTTTCCTTAACTGGACAGCCTAACTTCAAAAGGGCATATATCACTCATCCAAACTCAAAACTTAGCAAACTCGGTGGCATTGGAAAGATAATTCAAAGACCTTTCATTTGCCATCTCATGGCACACCTAAGTCATCATGTACTAAAGGTTATGGTCATTTGAAGTTGACCCAAAACTTAGAAGAACTTAGGAATGATTTCAATGAATTCTCTCTAGTTCTTTTTGGAACACAAGGTGCTAGTGACCTTAAAACTCAATAAATTTTAAATTCCTCGGTAAAATCCTACTCACAACGAAGGATTGTTCGAGTCGAAGCTCAAAAAATTTCTGGGGTGTTATATGTGATCTTGCTGCTGTCTTTTTGAGTTTGTTGAAATTATCGAAATTTGAGGTACCGCTACTTCTTTAATATCTAATTTATTTTATCTTTGTAGGAATTAATCT
Source organism: Solanum tuberosum (assembly GCF_000226075.1). Taxonomy (NCBI): domain Eukaryota; kingdom Viridiplantae; phylum Streptophyta; class Magnoliopsida; order Solanales; family Solanaceae; genus Solanum; species Solanum tuberosum. The sequence goes on along the minus strand of NW_006238941.1, from coordinate 1,459,922 downwards.
ACAACTTCAGGTACTTCAGGGATTAAATTTCTTAAGGACACATAGTGGGTTATGTGGACTCAGATAGTTCTTTTTTTTCCTCTTTATTCTTTCTGGTTTGCTAATCTGAATACATGAGATAACAAGCTTAAGAAATTTAAATTATTATTTGTATTTTTTGTGGTAAAAAAATTACTTTTTATTTTCAGTATTCTTTTTGTTGGGAAAACAAAAAAAAAAAAGAGAAAGAGAAATATTTTATACTATGATAAAAGAGATTTGGTATGAATAGTACTACGGTAATATGCATTTGTGTTGTCTCATTTTTCGTTTGAGAAATTCATAATCTTCTACACCGATCACAAGACCTATGGACATGTTTCTGCAAATATATTTGATACATTATTGTTTGAGAAAAGTTGATTATTGAGTCAACTTTGGAAAGCCCAACAATTAAGGTGGTGTGATGGATACAAGTTAATGAAGAGCATTGTAGGGAAGTATGACAAAAGTGGGACTAATCATATATTATTATTAGTGTAGAAGAAAAAAAGTTTGAATACCAAATGGCCATTATTTGTGTGAAACGGTGCTTTTGGTGAAATTTGTTTTATTCTCTCCATCTGTGTTAAAATAGGAAGTTGCCTATTTGGTCCAATACATGTGTGTGCCCTTCGTTCTTGCTTTAATTATGTGTTCAAAAAAAAAATTGGCATCAATGGGTTATGATTAACACAAGTGAAATATTGTAGATTAAGGATGCACTTTTATTAATGGTCATATTTAAAGTAATTGTGGTTGATTTGGTTTGAAGAATATAGAAATTTCACCAATTTATTAAACACTTTGTTTGAATGAATATTCCCACTTGAAGAGTACAAAAATTTCTTCAAAAATATTAAGGCTAAACCATTTAAAGAAATAAAAACGTCATCGTTAAACTAGAAACAAGTTGTATAAAGATTGAATCTTTATTGTTAGTATTCTGAATACTATGTAGTCTGTCTAAATGTGACATAGCGGGAAAAAATACTAGTGACATTAAATTAGTGTTTTTTGTGCATGCAATGAGTGTTTCTATGGATTAAATCTCCAAAAGGGGATTATGTTGTCAATGTGTATTTTGATGGCATGGGAAAAAATATGTGGAAAATATCTTCAAATACTTGAAAAATATTTTTGAGATCATATTTAAACTGTGGGGGTTCTTTGCTTGTCATAAAGACAAAATTAGACTTAGAAATTCAATGACATTCTTGTATTATGTTAGACCCACAAAATTCTTGGAGTATATTTGATATTGTGGTCGTTGAGTTTCTCTTTACTAGTATATGATATGATTATAATAAAACCTCCAAATTATATAAATAGTTGTTCAAAAGAATTGTGGTCTTTGATGAAAAAGTGTACCTTAAAATATTGTTATATTTCCTGAAGAGGTGTCTATTAAAATAAAATTATTTGTATAGACATGAACATTGGTGAAAATTGATTTGTCATGTTTGTGTTGTAAAAGAAATATTTGAGTCATATGACAATTATTGGACACAATGAGACTATGGCCATAGGTAATTCTAGAACAAACAAATAAAATGTTATGGAAAGGTCCTTATAAAAATGGCAAGCCCAAAACCTACACTCTGAACATGGATGGCACTCGAAAACTATTTCTAATCCCAAAGCAAACTCTTGGTCTGGATTACTATGGCACAAATGATTCTGCCTAGTACGTGGAAGCATAAATAAATGACCATTTAGAGAAGTCTTAAATCACTGTCTTGAAATACTTAACATAAGTCATAAGTTAAACAAACATCATTAGAAAAAATGGAAACATCTAATTTTGTCTGTCTATGAAACCTCTAATAGTTCAAGAGAGATGTCGGGACAAGACCCACGATACCTCAAATACTACTAAAACGAAAATGAAAATAGAGTCTCCCGAAAGGAAGGAGGCCTCACCAACTATTGTCTACGAGTGTAAGGTGACCTCAACGAAATGCATGTTGATGATCCTGAACACCTATATTTGCATCATAAAAGATGCGGGTCTAATGATGTCAGTACATTGAATGTACGAGTATGTAATATGGCTAAGTAAAACAGAAATTGAACTGCATGATTGAAATGAAAGCAACTTAACTGAATCTATACATGAAAATGAAGTGTAAACCATTTGAGATTTTTAATAAGATGTGCAGTAAGTGCAATATGAAAATAATATACTTTACTTGTGGTGAGTTTCTCTAACCGACAACCATTACTATAAGTCTAGCGATGATACAACATGTTTCCCACGTTGCAAGAGCCATCTTATACCTTGTCGGGGTATAGGATGATATTGTTTCTATGAATTCATTTAATAGGCCTTCTCAAGTGCAGTGAGGAGTCGCATGAAGAATCAATGCTATCCTATCCTATACTTTCTACGTAGTTTTATGGGACTTTTCAGTTATGCAAGACTTTAATTCAATTCGGTGCTCGATACTACTTCCAAAATAATCAATATAACTTTATGCTCAATTAACCCTTTACAAAGAAAGGACGTTATACTTTACTGAAGTACTTTTCAAAATTTTATACATACTTGCATTCTTTTCTTTTTTTTAGATACTTGCATTCTTAGAACATGCACTTATGAATTTATCTTTCAAGCCCAAGATCAATATGGGTATATATATATATATATATATACACTTTAACTTTAAATAAACCCGGAGACTTCTAACTAGGATATGTAGGGATTTTTAGAGGTAAAAGAAGTTTATAGGAGTTAATAAAGAGAGGGGAAACATAATCACAACATATAGGAACATGCACTAAATGAAACAAGAAAAAATTACCCCAATGACGCCTGGCGTACTGGTGGTGCACCGCGCCAGGCCCCAAAGTACTGGGGCTGAGTTTGGGCGCACTACTGGCACGCCGCCCAAGGTCTCAAAGTACTGGGGCTGGTTTTGGGCATACTGGTGGCGCGCCAACCAGCCCTTCCCCAACATTTTTTGACGAATTCTTTTGGTAAAATTAAAGCTTCAAATTAGTTTAGAATAGGGAAATTTCTCCAAAACTCTTCTTGTTTCTCAAACCCAAAGTTAATACATGAAAACTTTCACACGATTCCTTTTTAAACATTACTTTACAAATCCATAGGGTTTATGTGATTCAAGCAGGGATGACATAACAAGATTCTAAAAAGAACAAGAAAATCAACTTCAATTTTTAAAGAACGAAATTCAATACCAAGAATCATGGAAGGATACTTTAGATTTAACAATTTCTTGACTAAATATAGATGTAGAGCGTGAGGACAAATAATTTCAACACTATGAGAAGCCTTACATACCTAGAAAGAACAATGTTCTTGGCGAAAATCAATGAATCTTGAGTAAGCTTGAAAACCTAGTTTTTCTCCTCTTGGAATCTCATTCTAATTTCTCTAAGTGATTAGGAATGTGAAAATTAATTTGCAATATGATTAAATGCTAATTTGCAGCAATGAAGGCAAAAGAGCAAGGCAAGGACATTACTGGGCAAAAAGGAGCGAAAAAGTTGAAAAATCTGAAGAAGGAGAAAAGGAGTTCTGAAGTCAACGAGTGGCTCTTCAACTCGCCAAAAGTTACAGCAGGCCGCCCATGGACAAAGCCAACTCGGCGAGGAAATTGGAGTTTCAGTGATGCACCGAATGGATTGGCGATAGAAGTTTTGATCGCCTAAAGTCAGAGAAGGGAAGAGTGGAAAAGCCAAGCCAAGAAGGCGATGGAGAGGAGTACTCGGTGAGTCGCCAACCTGGTCGGTGAAGCTCAACTTATTTCGCCGAATGGTTTCTAAGTTGAAAATTTGGGAACGTATAAATGTCATTTTAAAAAGGAGAAAAGGAGTTCTGAAGTTTAGAGAGTTCCCACATTGTCTAGTTTTGGGTTTTTGACCCCTAACACTGTTCTTTGACCTTTTTGAGTAAAGATTTAGGGTTTATTTGATTTGAAATTCAATTTGTGCATTTCAAAGACTTGTAGATTGTTATCAAAGTTGATGGAAAACATAGTTGGTAACTATTTCTTGCTCTTTATAATGTGTGGCTAAAACCCCCATTCTTGGGGGTGTTATTATGTGATTAAATGCTTCAATTAGCTTATGGGTATTAGTATTTACTAATTTTGATGTTGGTTTGAAGTGGGTTCAATTGATAGTTGAGTTTTAATTGATGAATTGTAGTTGCAAATACAATTCTAAGCTTGCTTGAGAAAGAGATTTTAGTGTTAAAACTATTAATTGATGATTGTAGTGATTGGGTTATTGTAGACTAAGCTTGAGAAAGTGGGTCTAAATTCAATCTTACCAATCTAGCTTGAAATAGTAGATTAATTGACGAATTGGGTTGTTTATATTTGTTATGCTTGTCGAGGTTCGAGAGAACTCGCTTGATTCGTGATAGCTGATTGAGAAATTACTATTACACCTAAAGCCTAGCCTACCCACTAAGATTCAACGATTTTTAGTAAGTAATAATTACCCATCTAGCGAAATTGGCATTCAATTGATCACACTCTCAAGGATCCCTCTCTACTTGTTTAGTCCTAATTGTTCGAAGTTGTTAATTATTCACTCAAATCCCCCCCCCCCTCCCAATTGACATTAATTGTCAAAACCCTGCCATTTACTTTAATTATTTAGAAAATATCTACTTCTACAAGCGATTAGAACACTCCTTTCACTTCGTAATCAAATTCTTTACCGTATCACTCCATGTGGGATCGACCCCAACTCTTTGTTGGGTTTATACTTGATTGCGACGGCCTGCACTTAGAATTGGATGAAGTGTAGTTGAGCGTTATCAGAAGATCATTTCTTAAAAAATTTATAAAATTACCATTTACACCTATCAATAGTTGCTCCAAGTCATTTCTTATCAGTCGATGAAGTTGGTGTGGAAATTTTAGAACTATTTGTTTCACTACGGTTATTTAATTAGCGGGTAAATTTTAAATGATTAATTTAGTTTGTGATTAATGGGTCAAGTCCATAATTCACCTAATACCCAAGTAACTTGGCCCATGTACAGAGATGAATTAAGATTAATTGGGGGTTAATAATTCTTTTGTCTCACCACAACCCACTAGGACTTCCACCTTCACGACGAAGAAATATAACTACATACACGGAAAGCACTAGCCTATAAGGTAAACACAGAGATTTAACCATGATTTTATTCCTGTACACATATATTGATTTAAGAAGGAAATTTATTACTAACATGTTGATGTGCAGATTGAATGTAAGTGTTATTGATATTCATTAAGTTGTGTTAGAAATTGGACTTAGGTCAATGATTGAGATTAATGGGGAGCAATCAGTAGGTAATTATAGGTAAAATATATGATGAATTATTAATTAATATATAGGTTAGCTACTGCATATTTTCCATTCTTTTCCGTAGTTGAAATTCCAATTCTATTTTTTAAACTTGAATCTATGTTGGTATTTACTATATGGTATCACATTATGACTTTAAGATTTGATATATTGGTAGATGTAATTAATTATTAGGGTTGTATTTTTTGGAGAAATTAAGACTTAAAATTTAAGAAATATGAGACTCGACAAATTAATTGGCATCAAGATTAGGAGTTTGATTATAGATTTGGGTGTATTTTTGAATCTTGGCTAGACATATGACAATATGGATGTTGTTAGTTTAAAAATATTATTTTGATTATTTATTTGGATAGATTGCATTTATTTGGAAGCCCAAGTAAAGGGAGAAGACTCAAGTCCCGGAGTGATTGTTAGATTAATTGAGGCAAGTGGATTTATCGACCCTTGTTAAGTGTATGGAATTGTGTATGTCCTTGTGGTATGTATTGGGAAGTAATGGAACTTTATGATAGATTGACTTTCTCATATTGAATGATCCTAATGAGGGAAAAAACGTAATAAAAGATAACTTGATTATATATTGATGTGTTGAGAATGATTGGAAAAATCTATTGATTCATTGATGTTGTATCACAATTGGGTTGTTTTGAATTGTGCATTGATATGGAAATGGTCATCTCCTCATTAATTATGATAACATGTCATTTGCATTGATCCTTAAACATGTTTATGACAAGTGTTATGTGAATTGAGGAAGAAAAAGTGATGAGTCTTGGATTTTGACTCATTTAGGGCTTAATATTCATAGTTTTAGTGTCCTCAATGCCTATTCTATGCTCCAAACTGATGTTTAAATGCTAATTTGCAGCAATGAAGACAAAAGAGCAAGGCAAGGACATTACTGGAAAAAAAGGAGCGAAAAAGATGAAAAAGACGAAGCCAAGGAAGACTGATGATCGCCAAGACCACTCGGCGAGTGGCCGAGTGGTCCTTCATCTCACCAAAAATTACAGTGTGTCAGCCCTAGGAAAAAGCCAACTCGGCGATGGAAATGGCATTTCGGCGAACCGCCATTTGGATCGGCGACGGAGATCCTGATCGCCTAAAGTTACAGAAGAGGAATGGTGAAGAGTCAAGTCAAGAAGGCGATGGAAAGGGACATTTGGTGCATCATCGACCTAGTCGGTGACGCTCGACTAATTCCGTCGAATGGCTCCAAAACCAAAAATCTGGGAAGGTATAAATGTGATATTTAAAATAGTTTTAGTAGTTCCAAAATTTTAAGCGATATTTCTGAGTGTTTGAGAGTTCCTACATTGGGTTTTTGATCCCTAACACTTTTCTTAGAGTTTTTGAGTAGAAATTTAGAGTTGGGTTTGGATTTTGGACTAATTTTTAGCATTGTGAAGACCTGCAATTTGTTACCCAAACTGATGGAGAACATAGTTGGTAACATTTTCTTGCTTTTTATAATATTTGGTTGAGGGTGTGATTATGTGATTAATTCTCTCAATTCGCTTATGGGTATTGGTATTTACTGATGTGATTGTTGATTTGAAGTGGGTTCAATTGATAGTTGAGTTTTCACATATGAATTGTATTTACAAATACAGTTCTAGCTTAGTGTTCTATGCTTGCTTGAGAAAGAGGTTTTAGAATTAAAGTGATCAATTAATTATTGTAGTGATTGAGTTATTGTAGATTCATCTTGAGAAAGTGGGTTTGAATTCAATCCTACTAATCTAGCTCGAGAGAGTAAATTAATTGAGGTTTTGGAGTGTTTAGATTGTTGGGCTTGTCGAGGTTAGAGAGAACTCGCTTGATTCGTAATAGTTGATTGAAAAATAGTTGTTACACTTAAAGCCTAGCCTACCCACTAAGATTCAACGACTTTCAGTAAATAATAATCACCCATATAGCGAAATTGGCGGTTAATCGATCACATCCCCAAGGATCCCTCTAATTGATTACTCCCCTTTTTTTGTATTTGTTAATTTTCACTCTAATTCCCCTAATTGACACTAGTTGTCAAACCTTGAAAATTTAATTTAATTGTTTTGAAAATGTCTATTCCTATAACCGACTAGAACACTCCTTTCACTTTGCAATTGAATTCTCTACCGTATCACTCCATGTGGGATCGACCTTAACTCTTCGTTGGGTTTATACTTGAATGTGACCGCCTACACTTAGAATTGGATGAAGTTTAGTTGAGCGTTATCAAAAAATGGCGCCGCTGCTGGGGAGTGATGTTTAGAATTCTTTTAGTGAAGTCTAGTTGTGAGCTGATTGTGTTGTAGTTGAACCAATTTACTTTTGTTTGTTGTTGGCTACTCTTGAACAGGTGACGAGATGAGTGTCAACGGGAGCAATGCTAGCCAACTTGGACACAATGATGACATCGGTAACTTGCACGATGTCAATGAAGATCATTTGGGAACCGCGGGTGCTATTCGGTTGCCTCTGGTTGTGGGCAATGAGGTATTTCACGTGACTAGTACCATGTTGCAGTTGTTGCAAATGAAGGGTTTATTCTGAGGGCTGGCTCATGAGCATCCCCATGACCACATCCGGAACTTTGTAGACGTGTGTGGGCCATTTTCATTTAAGAACATATCTCAGGAGTCAGTACGAGTTTGGTTGTCCCCTTTGGTTTCTCTCATGGGTGAGGCTACAAAGTGGTTAGCCGACTTACCAAGGGACTCAATTACTTCTTGGGATGAGCTCACTGATGCATTCTATGTAAGGTTTTTCTCTCCTTCGAAGATGATAGCATTGAGAGATAATATTCAGGGCTTCAAACGATTGGATGGTGAAAAAGTTCATAAGTTCATGAGACATGGTTGAGGTTTTATAAGTTGCTGCTCCAATGTCCAACTCACGGACTCCCAAACAACGTGTTGTTACAACATTTGTACCGGAGTCTAGATTCGGTTAACAAGGGTGTGACTGACCATCTTGTCCAATGAGGAATTATGCAACAGCCGTTTGAAATAGCATCTACTCTTCTTAATGGGATGACAAAGATTAATCGTGCTTGGTACACTAGGGAAGATCAAGTGTCTCCTTTGAACTTCAGGATGACAAAGGAGAATAGAAAAGGACCAAGAATGGGATGAAAACATGGCTAAAATGATGACCCAAATGGATCATTTGTCAAAACATGTCATGGGTAGTGGTTCTAAAGTTGTGAATGCAGTTGGAGTTAGTGGAGTGAATCTCAATGAAGCGAAATTTGAAGCTATGTACAATGAGGAGGTACACTTCCTAGCAAATCAAGGAGGTTTCCGCCCGAATTATCCAAGGTTGGGTGGAAAACAAGGTTGGAATAGAGAGCGTGATGACGGTTGGAGAGACCGTGATAGGGAATGGTGTGACCGTGGTACAAATTGGAGAGAGAAGGATGGGGAAAAAGAGAGATATGTACCTCCCCAATAGCGTCAAAAGCCAAAAGAGCAAAGGGCTGATCCTAAAAATTTCCACACTGAAGATATGCTTACACGCATTCTCAACAAAGTTGAAGGGTCGGACAAAGAGCTAAAAGAAATGAAAGATGATGTCTCAACTATAAACCAAACAGTTACTTCACACTCGGTATCGATTAAGCAGCTGGAAACACAATGGGTCAAATCTCCACTCATTTGAACCCAAGGCCAAAAGGAGGATTACTAAGTGATACCATGGTCAACCCAAAGAATGAATCGTGAAAGCGTATCTTCTTTGTGCCACAACGTTAAATAAGGCACGTCTTGGAAGGTAACCTAAGTTTTTAGCTTTCATTATTGCTATTTGAATAACGGGTGTTAAATGTGTAGGTTGAAAAGTCAAAATTTTGGGAATAGGAGCAATTAGGCGAGCCAAGGCACTAATTGGCGACTCGCCAAATAGGTCGGCGAGCCCGATCTGGACCGCCGTTTGGACCAACCAAAAGGCTGGTGTTCTGTAAAACTCGGCAGACAAAAGAGCCATTCGGCACATCACCGAATGGTCGGCGACATAAGTGAGCGTCGTCGACTAGCGCACGAACTGAAGGGTTTTAAAGGCCTGAACCGTTTTTAAATTCAAAAACTTCCCTCATTTCATATTTTCCCACCTTTGCACTTTCACAACCATATTTTTTATATTTGTTCTCGTTATTTTTGCGTGGGGATCATTTGCTCATGGGGATTTCGTGCATTTTTGCTTGTCGATTCTCTAGCCTAGCACTCATTAATCTAATCTTGAGGTTGGTGATTCGAACCCCGTCTTAATTTTTTGTAATTCTCAAATGCATGCTCGTAACTTAGTGAATTATCTGTGTGATCCTAGTTGTGTGAATGATTTGTGTTAGTTTGTGCTCTTGTCGTACTTTGTTTATGCATATTTTGGCCTATAATTGTTGTATCTCGTGTGTGTGAATGATTAAATTAGTGGGTTGAGCTGTTAATTTGTTGGCTCTAGTGTGGGTGAAGACTGAGTAACCCCAATTTCACCGATCGACTGATTTTGCCCAATGATAGAGCGGGTGACGTCATTCTTAAGGGAAAAAGACGTCGATTGGCCAATTTTAGATAAATCAGGGGAAGTCTGAGTACCCTGAGGTGATTAGTGATATGGGTCTGGGCTTAATTGCTTAAAATAGGTGTTTGATTTCAATCTCGTGGGCTATGGGTTAGAAATTGGAGGTTGGGGTAAAAAACTAGCACGAAGGACCGTTCGGCGAGCTTAGTCGAGCACACCGAATGGTGCGGCGGTTCACCCAATGATTCTTGGATCGCCTTTTTATTCTCCAATTTTGTTGAATTGATTCCGTAACATTCGGTGATATGCCTAGGCTTGCCGAGTTCACTTGGTGACTCACCGAATGTCCTTTAGATCACCCTTTTTTAGCCCAATTTTTGGAAACCATAAGTAACATTCAGCAATCTACTTTTAGTTCACCGAATGGTGTCGGCGATTCACCAAAAGGCCCTGGACATCACCGACTTGTTCCGAATTCTAAGAATTTTTAGTCTGGAACATTCAGCGAGCCCGACAGCATGGGCATCTATGCCACCCACCTCACTACTTTAGAGTCGAAAAGTGAGGGTAACTTGGGGGATAGATCGCCAGTCTCCGGTTCTAAGCCAAAGGACGATCAGACTCTACAAACGAGGAGTGCAGAGCTATACTCTAAGTCATTACATGATCAAGCCAGGATCCTAGTGCCTCTTATTCCTCTTCCACCTCCAGCACCGACAGTAAAGCATGTACCTCCGGTGCCACCAGTTCAGGCACCCCCACCTCGATCACTGAACAGATTAAAAGCTGTCGGGCTGAGGACCATTCTGGAAGAGAAATGATTGTTTACAGATGGAGCAGTAGACAAGTACCCGGAGGTGTGGAACACTATCAAGTTCCACAAGTTTGAGATTTTACCAAGCCCCGAGGCTCCTACATTCCTTCTTGGGTTCGAGAATTTTATGTGGAGTACGGAAAGCTAGTGCCCAAGGGGAAGAAGAAGGCAAGAGCATTCACATCGGTGGACCATGTAGTGGTGCGGGGCAGGAAAGTTAAATGTAGCAGTACCGACATTAATGTGGTGCTAGGGTGCACGATGAATATAATCCACATCTTGGTGGATCAGATATAGAAGAATACCCTCGATGACTTCAAGGGTTGGTTAGCTCCGTTGATCTCAGACATCACACCGCCATGGATTGAGGAGGGTATCCCAATAAAGAAGAAGGATCTGAACGTGGCTGCCAGATACTGGTTCGAGTTTATCAACAGCACCTTGATGCCATCACAGAACAAGTCTATACTCAGGCATCTGAAGGAGGCATTGTTGGGTTGTATCATGGATCAGGATAGACTAAATCTCGGCCTAATTATCGAGCAGAAGATGGCCATGAGCGCCAACCAGAGTCAGACTTCTCTCTCATTCCCTGTATTGATCACAGAGTTGTGCCGGCGTGAAAGGGTGCCATTGATAGAGAAGACTGATGTGGAAGTGACTCCCACTTCCTCTACTGACATCTGGAAGATAAAGGCTGGGTACACCAGGGACGATGCTGAGAGGAGGAGAGTTGCACCAGTGGACATTTCCCCGATGGTTGATGTAGAGACGTTGTCGACTGACACAGCACCTCCTATCCAGGCCAGTGAGCCTATAGCTACCCCTAGCACCTCCACTTTTTTTCCTTGTAGTTCTGCTACTGTTGCCCCCTCTATTGTTGATGCCTCTCAACCACCATTGACCTAGGCCATGCTATTTAAGATGGGCCATCTGGCCCAATCTGCTAATGTTCGTACCTCCTGGGTTGAGGTTTTTGTCCCTCGGATGACTGAGAGGGCCATTGATGCTGTTTTATCTACTATTCAGGCTGAGTTAAGAGAGCACCGAGAGCTGATTGATGCACATGGCTTGGCTTTAGATGCCCACACTGTGAGAGTGGAGGCTTGTGAGCCGGGTAAGGGTGAGTCTGAGGATGTTGCGGCCTTATGATATACCGTGAGTTTACGGTATTTCTAAGACATTTCACTTACAAGTTGTGTGTGTCTAGGGCCTTTTTATATTGGTTTTATGTGTTTTTATCATGTTTTGCAGGAAAGACGTTCAGGCGCGGAAGTATAGAGACAGCTGAAAGAAATGCAGAAACAGGGCATTCACGGAGGTGATCTACGGACCGTAGGTCCATTCACGGTCTGTAGGTGATGACCGTAGATCAACAGGCAAGGTATTGAGGACAAATCAGGGAAATCTAACCAAGTGTGGAACCACCGTGTCCATTGACGGTCCGTAGATTGATCTACGGACCGTATTGTTGATCCGTAGAGTGATACTCTGAGGGTTCCAGTACCTGATTTTGGAAGATTCTAAGTATGGAGCTACGGAGGAGATTGACGGACCGTAGATCGATCTACAGTCTGTACTGCTAGTCCGTCA
>NW_006238941.1:1442183-1443391 GCF_000226075.1 Solanum tuberosum | reverse complement strand
TGCGTGGACAGAAAATGACCACTTTCCTATGCCGTTCATGGACCAGATGTTAGATAGACTTGGAGGAAAGGGTTGGTATTGTTTTCTTGATTGGTATTCGGGCTACAATCAAATTTCTATAGCTCCAGAAAACCAAGCGAAGACCACCTTCACTTGCCCATATGGGACTTTTTCTTTCAAACGGATGCCATTTGGGTTGTGCAATGCTCCAGCAACCTTCCAGCGGTGTATGATGTCGATATTTTCTGATATGGTGGAGGACACTATTGAAGTGTTCATGGATGATTTTTCAGTGGTAGGTGATTCGTTTGATCATTGTCTAGAACATCTGGCCGAAATGCTCAAAAGATGTGAAGATTGCAACTTGGTGCTTAATTGGGAGAAGTGTCATTTCATGGTTAAAGAAGGTATAGTGTTGGGTCATCGAATTTCAAAGAAGGTATTGAGGTTGATAGAGCTAAATTTGAGGTAATAGAAAAGCGTCTGCCACCCATTTCAATAAAAGGTGTCAGAAGTTTTCTTGGACATGCAGGTTTTTATAGGAGATTCATCAAAGATTTCTCAAAAATTGCACATCCGTTGTGCAAACTGCTCGAGAAGGAGAGCAAGTTCTATTTTGATGATGCTTGTCTTAGAGCATTTGGAGAGCTGAAGGAGAAATTGGTTACAGCACCTATCATTATTTCACCAGATTGGGGATAACCGTTTGAGGTAATGTGCGACGCGAGTGGAGTGGCGCTTGGTGTAGTATTGGGTCAAAGGCGAGAGAAAATTCTTCACCCTATTTACTATGCTAGTAAAGCGCTAAATGTGTCCTAGAAGAACTATACTGTGACCAAACAAGAACTTCTTGAGGTGGTTTTTGTATTCGAGAAATTTCATTCCTACTTGCTTGGTACTAAGGTCATAGTAAATACTGACCATTCTGCATTAAGGTATTTGATGGACGAAAAAAGATGACAAAACCAAGATTAGATTAGATGGGTATTGTTGCTGCAAGAGTTTGATTTTGTGGTAAAAGATAAAAAGGGAATCGGAAATCAAGTTGCCGATCACTTGTCCAGATTAGAGGAAGAGGCCATGCTAAAGCTTGGAGATAGGGCTGAAATTAATGATGCTTTTCCAGATGAACAGGTATTGGCTGCTTCTCATGATTTGATTCCTTGGTTCGCAGACTTTGCCAATTATTTGGCATGCAATATTGTGCC
>NW_006238941.1:1439635-1441182 GCF_000226075.1 Solanum tuberosum | reverse complement strand
AGTAATCAAGAGGCCTGCATCGTGCCGCGATGTTAAATCAAGCGCTGCTTGGGAGGCAACCCAAGATGTACAATCTAGCCAATGATATGATATAGTTTTTCTCTAGTAGTTTGTGTTGTTTGATTTCTTCCCTATATCAAATTTTGATAGTCGTTTTAGTTTTGTACTAGTGTTGGCTATAATTAAAATAGGGTCCGTGTCTAAAAAGTGTCCAAAAAATGTTAAAAGAATAGCCTATTGGTTGCTACATGTGCAGGTACACCATGAAAATTCTGCAGAAAATGGTCTGGTGCAGAGGTCTACGGACACAATCGACGGTCCGTCGATTCATCAACGGACCGTAAATGGTGCCCGTAGATCCCAGGTAAGTTTCTAAACTTTCAAGTGTATGAGTGATCTACGGTCCTGATCTACGGACCGTAGATCGACTTACGGACCGTAGACGGGGTCTCGTGAGTCCAAACCCTTAGGCTGTCTGACCCGACCCAGACCCCCTTATTTAAAAACCCCCATTTGTTTTAAACCATTCCTCTTCCCTCCCTTACTCCCAAAACCGTTTCTAACATCCCATAACCTCCCTAAATAACTCCATAACTCCTCCATAATATCATCCCTTCCTTAATTCCCCAAACTTCCCTTCCATTTCAAATACAACCCATCCCATAATCTAACAAAAAGGGTCCGGTGTTTGGTCAATAAAGAAGAGGTGACTCATTGGTCTTGCTAAGCTTACTGTCATCACGCAATCACCCCACTTCTCGTTGCTTGTAAGGTACGATGGCACCCAAGAAGCTAGTCACCTACTCAAAAAGGGGCAAGTCTAAATTTGTTGCCCCTAGTTTCCGGTTAATCGATGAGGACACAGACACCGACACAGATCCAGCATATGATCCTCTCAACCCTAGGACTTCTCGCACTGTACCTCGGGCACCAGAGGTACCCCCCGGAAGGTGCTTCCCGACGTAGTCACTATCTCCCAGTCTGATGAGGAGCACACACTAATCGGATCACCAACTGGGGCTGCTTCCAGTTCAGAGGGGTCTATGTCCGGACCTGAGTCCGCCCATGCTTCAGGCTCCGAGTCTGCTCATCCTTCCGGATCTGAGTCTGACCATGCTGCAAGGTCCAGTGCTAAATCAGCCACAGAATCTGAGGAGAATGACCAAGCAGCCTCGTCTGATGAGGCAACTAGCTCGGAGTCCACACCTGTACCACGTAATGATGATCCCACTCCAGTAGCCGGCGAGCCAAAGAGATGGTGCGTACAGGGCCAATGGCAAATATATCGGGATGCCAAAATGATAAATGACAAACAGAAAATGGCCCGACTTATTACAGAGGAGCGCAGAGTCCTCACAGGGAGCTTGCACACTGTTCCGGACATCCACCGGCTGTTTAACTTTCACAAGTGTGACTGGATGGCTCGAGACCCAGGGACGTATAGTGAGGAGATGGTGCGAGAGTTCTACGCCTCATATGCCACCACTCTCCGCGGTTCCATTACCAAGCGGTCAAAGCCCTTAGCTCAAGATCCTCTCACTTCCACT
>NW_006238941.1:1439265-1439611 GCF_000226075.1 Solanum tuberosum | reverse complement strand
CACCTGCCACCATTAGCCGTTTTCTCTATGGTCCTACCACGGGTCACTCTTGGTCCCTTAACACTTCAGAGTTCGATTACCGCTGGGACATCGTATGGAGTGGCGCTTTCCAGAGGAAAGCTGAGCAGCGAGAGGTTGTTCTACTATGGTTGGTCAGGTACATTGCTGCAGATGGCGAGCGTGCGGAATGGGTAGCCGCTCCACGGTTGGGCATCCGGAAGGCCACATTAAATTTTGTGGCCAAATTCTTCTGGCTGCTGGTACGGAACAGAGTGTCGCCGACTAAAGCTGATAATTACGTCACTTGGGACAGAGCGGTCATGGTTGCAGCATTGGTAGCAGGCGT
>NW_006238941.1:1437732-1438618 GCF_000226075.1 Solanum tuberosum | reverse complement strand
GAGTTGAGAGTTCTCGAGCGATCAGCCCCGGCTACAGATCTATCTGCTTTACAGGCTGATTTAGCCAGTCTCCGGACTGACGTTGATGTTATTCTTGCTGCACCTTCAGTTGAGACTCTGGCTGCCCCTAATGCGCTGGCTGATGATACAGTGCTAGATGCTCTATTCAGTGGGACCGCCGAGGAGGGACCTGCATCGACACATGCTAAAGGCAAGCGGCACCGTTCTCATCACACGGAGGAAGAGAAAGCTCACAAGAGACAGCGTCGGCAGGAGAAGGAGGCTAGGAGGGCTTCGATTGTAGACGAAGAGTTGCGCCAGCAGAGGGTGCGTGAGAGAGTTGCAAGGGCATCGAGCTCTGCCCCAGTTGCAGAGGTCCAGCCTATTGTGAGGGATGTTGTGAGCACTATTGATGGTGCGGTGAGATTGATAGAGAGCACTACTGAGAGTGCTATGATTGCAGATGTGGGCACTACTAAGGGTACCACCACCACTGTTCCAGCGGGCCCCGGGAAATCGGACCCCTCTGCTTGTTGATGATTCGCCGGCGCTTTGCGCCACAAGTTTGCTTCACCCAATCCATTTTCTTTTACTGTTTTTGTATGCATTGGGGACAATCACATCTATTTTTGTTGGGGGTGGGGTAAATGGATTGTGAGTGATAGGGTGAAGTCTGAATAACCCAACTCATGAATCCTCTCTTGGGGTTTTCTTGCCTATGTTCTTTTCCCCCAAGAGACTGTTTAATTTCTGTTGAACCGGCATGTGTTAGGATCGTATGTGTAGAAGCATGAAAAAGAAAGAAGCATGATAGCTTATAAAAAATGATACTTGTCAGATTTTGTGATGTGTGCTAGAAGTTGTAAGACTACGATAAGTTGAATGA
>NW_006238941.1:1435988-1436325 GCF_000226075.1 Solanum tuberosum | reverse complement strand
AATCTTGGCCCTGACCCGACATCGGGTATTGTGTACCTCAACTAATGGAAAATCCATAAGTTGAGGGTGGCTATGAAAGAGGGAACTGAATGAAAAATGGGTATGAAAAGAGTGATGTGAAAAAGAAAAGAAAAAAAAAGAGAGAGGAAAGGATGTGACTTGTTGAAAGCTAAAAGAAAAATAAAATAAAAGTAAACAGAGCTACAAAGTCTGAAGTCACATTCGTGGTTGAAGAAAATTAAGGGGAAGAAAGTAAAACAATAGGATGACAAAAATAGGGCAAAAAGAGGTTGTAAGCCTAGTGTAATGTCAAGGAGGGCAGAAAGTCACTAAGCAG
>NW_006238941.1:1428940-1434382 GCF_000226075.1 Solanum tuberosum | reverse complement strand
TGCTATTACTAGGATTACTGAGTTATGAGCTTGTGGTGAACACGTATACCCTAGTTAATTTTCTCATCTTGACAACAACTGAAATTGACTTGTGTTTATTATTTACTTACTGAATTCTTACTATTTGTTTCACAAATCCCCCCTTTTTATTTCTTGTTTCTAGAAGTACTTTGGCTAATTGAATATAATTGTTGGTTAAAGTAAAGTCTAAACCATTTTCCTCGTGGGATCGACCTCAACCTACAAGTTGGGTTATTTCCTTGATAACGATCGCTTATGCTTCTTTAGGGAGGTGTAATTTGAGCGTATCACCTTAAAGGCCGATATTGTTGGGTTGAGGCATAATGTGGATGAGCCGAAATCCACAGATCATTCTATGTTATTCGGCACAGTGGACCTTCCTGAAGTCCCGAGCATTGAGTTTCCATCCATTCCTGAGATCCATCCGGCTACTACGAACGAAGATGTTGCTATGGCTGATGATGATGCCGAGTCAGAGGCTCCCGAGAATGATGATGAGGAGCTTGGTACACAAGACACAGTAGTATATGATGACCTAGAGGACCTCGAGGGAGCGATGGTGCAGACAGCTGTGGAGGTGTCTCTTAGAGATACATCAATGGTGGGTTCTAATGGAGCAAAAGATGTGGTTAAGTTGGGCACTGATGCCCAGACTTAGGGAGCCACCGATATGCAGAGCTCACTGTCGGCTTAGCCTGACAAGGGGATTTTGACTCTTTTAAGTTTTCTATTTAGACTTGCTTTTTATTTTGAATTTGAGGACAATTGATTGTTTTGTTATGCGGGGTGAGGTATCTTCATACCTGCCTCTGTTGGGTTGTTTTTGTTGATAAGTTGTTTTTGATAGCCTGTTGTGAATTCTTACTTTTTTGTGACTATCAGTTTTTGGTTTTTATATGTGTTGGTTTTGACCCAAATTAAAAATGTGCCACCTCTTGATGTTTGTGAATGTGGTTGTTCTCTTGCAATTTTGAGTGTAAGTTGCGATCAATACCACTGACTTAAATAGTTCTCTTCATTGAACGATATGTGTGTACGATTCCAATGAGGCAAATTTGATTTGCATAAGTCATATGTGAACTCTTAGCATCTAACTGGTCGGTTGTTGAAATGAATCTTGTGATGATCGTTGCACGCGAGCTAAAATTTGTAGAGTCTTGTTTGATGATTGTAATGAATGTCATGTGTGGTGAGGTTATCTTGAAATGTGTGTGTGATAATACCTGGAACTTGCCCCGTTAGTCCAATTGACTAATGTAGGCGATTGATAGAGATGATCTAAGGCACAATTTGTAAAGAGTGAACCAAAATTGACTAATGTAGGCAAAAAAGCTGAAAAAGATGAAGACAAGGAAGACTGATGATCGCCAAGGCCACTCGGCAAGTAGTCGAGTTGTCCTTCAGCTCGCCAAAAATTACAGCGTGCCACCCCTGGAAAAAAGCCAACTCGGCGATGGAAATGGCATTTTGGCGAACCATTGATTGGATCGTCAATGTAGATCTTGAACACCTAAAGCTACAGAAGAGGAATAGTGAAGAGTCAAGTCAAGAAGGCGATGGAAAGGGACATTTGGCGCATCGCCAACCTGGTCGGCGATGCTCAATTAATTCCGATGAATGGCCCCAAAACAAAAAGTTTGGGTAGGTATAAATGCGATTTTTAAAATAGTTTCACGAGTTCCAAAATTTTGAGCGATTTTTCTGAGTGTTTGAGAGTTCCTACATTGCGTTTTTGATCCCTAACACTGTTCTTAGAGTTTTTGACTACAAATTTAGAGTTGGGTTTAGATTTTGAACTAATTTTGAGCATTGTGAAGACCTGCAATTTTTTACCCAAACTGATGGAGAACATAGTTGGTAACATTTTCTTGTTTTTAATAATGTTTGGCTAAAACTCCCATTCTTGGGGGTGTGATTATGTGATTAATTTTCTCAATTCGCTTATGGGTGTTAGTATTTACTTATTTGACTGTTGATTTGAAGTGGATTCAATTGATAGTTGAGTTTTCACATATGAATTGTAATTGCAAATACAGTTCTAGCTTAGTATTCTATGCTTGCTTGAGAAAGAGGTTTTAGAATTAAAGTTATAAATTGATGATTGTAGTGATTGGGTTATTGTAGATTTAGCTTGAGAAAGTGGGAATGAATTCGATCCTACTAATTTTGCTCGAGAGAGTAGATTAATTGAGGTTTTGGGTTGTTTAGATTGTTGGGCTTGTCGAGGTTTGAGAGAGAACTCGCTTGATTCGTAATAGTTGATCGAAAAATAGTTGTTAAACTTAAAGCCTAGCCTACCCACTAAGATTCAACGACTTTCAATAAATAATAATCACCCATATAGCGAAATTGGCGGTTAATTGATCACAACCCAAGGATCCCTCTGTACTTGATTACACCCCTATTTTCGTAGTTGATAATTTTCACTCTAATCCCCTCAATTGACACTAGTTGTCAAACCCCTACAATTTAATTTAATTGTTTCAAAACTGTCTATTCCTCTAACTGACTAAAACACTCATTTCACTTCGTAATTGAATTTTCTACCATATCACTCCTTGTGGGATCGACCCCAACTCTTCGTTGGATTTATACTTGATTGCGACCACCTACACTTAGAATTTGATGAAGTGTAGTTGAGCATTATCAAAAAGAAATTAAAGAGGATGTACCATTTCGAGGGACGTGTTGCGCGTTGCGATAAATGTTATGATTCGAGGGACGTGTTGTACATCGCGATAGATTCTATTATTAAGGATCTTGTCGCATGCTGCGATGGGATGCATGGATTGATTAGTCCCACATGGGTCCAGAACTGAGAGACAATGTGTGTGTATCGCTAGGTCGGACATGCATCATCATACCTGGCATAGCATAGCATTTCGTTGTATTCTTTATTCTTGACTTTGTGTTTGGGAGTTCGCTTGTTGAGTACCGTGTTGTTTGGTACTCACTCCTTGCCTTTACATTTGTGTAGGTTATGAGCCCGGATCTTCGTGATGATCTCTCTTCTTTTCTTGTCCAAACCTTCCTGTGGAGATTTGTGAGGTAGTTGTTTGTCATCTCAGCGGACCCTCTTACTCCTATTTATGATCTTGTCCTGCTTTAGTGACAACATCATTTAAGACTTGTGTTTTTCTTTCAAATCTATAGTAATACATTAGAGGCTTGTGCATGTGACAATAAGTTTTTGAGCTTTAATTAAGTTGACTTTGTATTCCGCTTTAGTATTGGTGTTAAACGTTCATCCTTATTTTTACTTCCGCATATTATCGTTATATTTGGGTTTAGGCTAACTTGTCTTGGTGAGATAAGACGAGTATCATCACATCCATTTTTTGATCGTGACACCCTCTCACCCCACCCTCTCATTAAAATTTTGTTTTTCAAAAAAAAAAAATCATTTTTTATCCCAATCCTCTACCATCCCCCACTCCCTCCCACGAAGTATTTTAAAGAAATATCTACTTTGAAAGTCAGCTGAGTCGGGTGTGGTCACGACTTAGTTCGCAAATCAGGGTAAAATTTTGATTTGAAAGTCAAAATTTGGGTCAAAACTCAAATCGAGTCGGGTCCTGATCGAAAACTGGGTCACGCATCGATTGTCGGGATCAGATCTCGGATTGATCGTCGGGATCGTATCCAGATTTGAGTGTTGAGATTGGGTCCTAGTTTGAATGTTGTATCTCCGGTGGAAGTCAGGGTCAGGTTCTGGGTCGAATTTTGAAACAGTCGTTGGGGTCGTGTTCTAGTTCGGATGTCAGGGTCGGTTCCTAAATCGATTATCGGGATTGGTTTCTGAGTCAGAAATTATTTTCCTAAGAAATATTTTCTACCCTCTAGAATAAAAGATATTTCTAAAAAAAAAAATGTTTTCATTCACTAACCAAACACTAAAAAATATTTTTTAGAAAATATTTTCTACTCAGTAACCAAACATGAGAAAATAGTTAGAAATCCACTTGTTTTCCAAGAAAATATTTTCCTTCATACCAAACAGACCCTTAGAGTAGTAAGCAAACACAGCTTATGAAACTGAATTTTACTTGCCAGACTCATCATTAAATCTTTTCCAATGTGTGGCATTAATATCTTGTATGTTCATTGTGAGCAAAGAAAGTACATTTAATGTTTCATCTTCAAGACGGATCAAACTAATGTGGTTTGAAGGCATAAAAAACTGAAATTGGTAAAAATACAAATTTTCTTTCTTAGACCGAAGAATATTCATCTGTCTTTTATTTCATAGCACCTGGTGAGAGCTATGAAGGTGTTTATAGATGACACCAAACCAGCAATGGTGGACCCACCATTTTACATAAGTAGATTCAATTAATAAATAGAGATTGATAGTAATACTTAATAGTTTAACCAGCATCGAGAACAACGATTTGTTTGTTGCTTTTTTTTTTGTTTATTTTTTGTTAATAATGTATCCTCTCTCCTTTTTTTTTAACAACTCACCGCTTTTTTTAATCTAATAAAGTAGAGAAATAAATTAAAATTTTAAAAAGAGTCTATTTACGTTTATTTTAACTAAATCAAAGTAAACTAAGACACTATATATAATTTCAACAAAAAATAATTTCATGTTTAGCAAAAATCTATGAAAGAGAGTACCAAAATTCAATTAACAGAAAAAATGTTTGTTGAAGTAACAAGATTATAGAGATTTATTTAATTTGAGTAATTAAAAAACAAAATATACAAGGTGAAATAGAAAAAATAAATATAAATATAGTAAATATATGAGTTAGTATATTAAATATGGCTGGTTAATTTTTTTCGTTTTTCTAAAAGCAGTAAAGTCAATTAATTAATACTAAATAAAAAGTAGCAAAAAACAACATAAAATGCTATAGGGAGGGGATTCGAATCACATCCAGCGTGGATTTGAACCCCTGGACCATTGCTCGATAGTAAAGCTTTGTATCATGTGTGTTCAAGTTGTTTATTATATTCAATTTGGAATAATTTTCCTTACATGTACAATAAATTTTGGAACAAAGTTAATTCAACGAAACCCACTTACAACCACGTAGGTCCGCCCCTCCAAATCAGAGCAGCTGGATCACCTGCACCATAACCTATTCTAGCTTATTACATTATATTTTGTGTTCTTTTTTCAATTCTTTTGCAGTTTTGCAGCTGTTGGGATATATACTATTAACCATGTGTTTAGATATAGTATTTATTATAAAATAATTATTTATTTATTTTAATAGATCATATATTCGTTTATGGTGCTTGTTTACTTATATAGTAGATGATTTAGTGTATAGAGTTTAAGTTTATACACAGAGGATTAAATCATCGGTTCTTATAAGTATAAAGTTTTTTTGTTCACAATCTAAGATGGAAATTGGACATGCCATCGGGACGATTGTAGCACAAGATTATATGTAGTTTATCTTGATTATG
>NW_006238941.1:1428520-1428781 GCF_000226075.1 Solanum tuberosum | reverse complement strand
TATTAAATGTACTTATATTCTTAATCCTGATATAACTATTATGATCTGTATATGTTAATCATCGTTTTGATTTATTAAACGGTGAGATTCTAAGATGGGTCAATATTCGTAGTAGATTGGATGATGATAATATATATTGGTGAAATAATAAGTTAGTTGATGGAATCCATGTCTCGGTATAGAGATTGATGATACACCTTTTTGAGAAGCTTAAAAGTTTTCATCGTGTCAAACCTTGCAAGTGGATTTATGAATCCGGCA
>NW_006238941.1:1403302-1428221 GCF_000226075.1 Solanum tuberosum | reverse complement strand
CTTGGACTAAGAAGAAATCTCTATAAATAGGGATTCTTCTAACCCTTGAAAAAGAATTTTTTCTATAAAATACTTGTCCACCCAAGTATTGAGAGGGTTTGGAAGTGAACTTGGGATCACTGTAGAAGACCGTAGAACTGTGGTCTAGTTTGTGGACTAGCTTATGAATTTGCTTGAAGTTTCTAGCTTGTGGATTCACTTGAAGGTATCGGCTCACGCTTCAAGAGGTAATTCTGAAATTAAATTCAGAAAGTTTATATGCCCTAACATGATTGTACTTATTCTAGTATAAACAATGTGTTGTCTATTATTCATGTAAGTTGTATGATTTTGGTATGCTTCCGTTGTGCATATAGTTTTCCAATAGCAGCAAGTTGGAGTTGTTCACCAAGTTGTTTTCTTTTCTTGTATGTTTGTTTTTTTGGGCTTTTTTCTAAGTCTCTAGCTTGATTTCATTTACTTATATAACCACTAGCTGGTATTGGTATTTTATTATAAAAAAAGGCAATCAATAATTAGAATCTCTTTTTTTTTTGCTGAACAATAATTAGATTCTTAAAATAATTTTACATGTCTGATTATTCAAACTTTTGAAATTTGCTTATTTTGAAAAGTGTCTGTCAAAATGGAATTTACGATAAGAACTTGAGGATTTTGTGTTTGATCAAATTGAAATATATTTTTGTTAGATAACTTATATTTAATCAATATCTTGAACTCTGTTTCTAAGTGTCACATTAGGATAAAAGACATAAAGATTTCCTTTACGATTAAATATTGTATGAGTGATATAAAATCACTTTCAATAGTTGTAGAATATGAAATTTAAGTTTAATACCTAAAGCGCACTGTAAGGTTGGAAATATCACTTTTTGCATGCCGATTAGTGTAAAATCATTTAAGCATGATAATAAGTTTTAAGATGAGGTACATGTACATCCCATTCCAAGGGCTTGGATTTAGACTAAAACATGCAACTTTTAGGGCTCGTTTGGTATGAAGGATAATGTATAACTACTTCCAGATCTAATTCTAGGATGAGTTAACCCCATGTTTGGTTGGGATAAAATCGCGGGGATAAGTTATCTGATGATTAAGTGTTACTTCTATACCACATTGAAGGTGAGATAACAATCATGGGATAACTAATCCGGAGATAACTTGTTCTCCAATCAAACAAGCCCTTTGTATCATTAGATGTTGGATAGTTTTCAGCTGCATTACCATTACGAGTTTGTAGGCATGTGAGGGGTAAAATTAGCTAAAGAGATGTGCTATAATTAATTTCTGAAGCCATAAACTCAATAAATAGGGCATTTCGGAACAAGGCTGCAATAATATTTATTTCAAAGTTGTGTTCCCTATCTATCAATTAGGCATTGACAACATCATGTAGATGAAGCACTTGTATTCACAAAAGAAAAAAAGATACAGATCAAGTAGAGAAAGGTTTAGACGTTATGCAGAAGGTATAATACCACAAAGCACAATGTTGTTCTAGTAGAAAGAGGCCTTCTGCAATAAACATTTGGCTGCACCAATAAAGATAGATGAGGTCTTGATGTGGACTAAGCACAGGATCGTGGTTAAGCCACATTTCAACAACATACCCAGTGTAGTCACACAGTGTGGTCCGGGGAGGGTAAAGTGTACGCAAACTTTACCTGACGTAGAAAGAATGTTTCCAATAGAAACTCGGCTCAAGGAAAAACAGTTCAGAAAAAGAAGTAATTGAAGTACAAGAAACAACAGATAATCACAAAAATAGCAGATAGTTAACAGAACAAACACTACAACAAAACAATACGATAATCAAAGTACAAGAAACAACAAATAGTAACATAAATTGAAGGACAATAAAGTACAGGAGCAATACTACGACTACTAATATGAATGGACGGTAAAGCAACACTTCATTAGAAAAATAAAATTTATGAGCACCCAATGAAAGAGCACACAAGGATCATAACAAAGTTTTGACAATCATTTGCTTTGTCCACCAAATAAAGGTTATGCGTAGTAGTCACCCTCCGAAAATCTATGCCAAGCATATCTTCCGTTCAAATTTTCTACATCTTCCAGTTCACTGACATGCTTCAGAATACATAGTTTAATGTTTTATTACACAAGTTCCAGAGATTTTCGATCAGAATACATAGTTTAATGTTTTATTACACAAGTTCCAGAGATTTTCGATCAGAATACATAGTTTAATGTTTTATTACACAAGTTCCAGAGATTTTCGATCAGAATACATAGTTTAATGTTTTATTACACAAGTTCCAGAGATTTTCGATCAGAATACATAGTTTAATGTTTTATTACACAAGTTCCAGAGATTTTCGATCAGAATACATAGTTTAATGTTTTATTACACAAGTTCCAGAGATTTTCGATCAGAATACATAGTTTAATGTTTTATTACACAAGTTCCAGAGATTTTCGATCAGAATACATAGTTTAATGTTTTATTACACAAGTTCCAGAGATTTTCGATCAGAATACATAGTTTAATGTTTTATTACACAAGTTCCAGAGATTTTCGATCAGAATACATAGTTTAATGTTTTATTACACAAGTTCCAGAGATTTTCGATCAGAATACATAGTTTAATGTTTTATTACACAAGTTCCAGAGATTTTCGATCAGAATACATAGTTTAATGTTTTATTACACAAGTTCCAGAGATTTTCGATCAGAATACATAGTTTAATGTTTTATTACACAAGTTCCAGAGATTTTCGATCAGAATACATAGTTTAATGTTTTATTACACAAGTTCCAGAGATTTTCGATCAGAATACATAGTTTAATGTTTTATTACACAAGTTCCAGAGATTTTCGATCAGAATACATAGTTTAATGTTTTATTACACAAGTTCCAGAGATTTTCGATCAGAATACATAGTTTAATGTTTTATTACACAAGTTCCAGAGATTTTCGATCAGAATACATAGTTTAATGTTTTATTACACAAGTTCCAGAGATTTTCGATCAGAATACATAGTTTAATGTTTTATTACACAAGTTCCAGAGATTTTTTAATCGAACGCGTATTACCTAATCGTCTCCCAGGTTCAAGGATTCATTGATTAATTTAGTCCTTGCATAATATGATACATGGGGACATCCTCTTCAGGTAAAGTAGAATTTTTATCAGCTACTTCTGATTATTTTTTTTGATAACCGAGAAATCTATAATCAGCTACTTCTGATTATTAAAGGTGCTAAAGACCTAGAAAGACATCAAAGCATAATTATAGATTCCAAAAATGTTTCCAAAGCCACATTTGGTATCAGAATAAAGATATAATGCAAAGTACCAGTTTCTAGGCTTCACAATAAAGGGAATAAAACACTGGCAATTACTAGTAAGTAATAACACAAAGCTCAAGCTGTTGTGTACCTGGAGAAAGTGTATCACTACAATTACCAGGAACCTCATTTATATGTATAACTATACTACTCCCAAAGCCTACGCATCCAACTGATGCAATAAGAAAGTTTTAGGTAACTATTGACCAAAAGCAGAACATAAGACTGATGAAACGGTAAGGTAGAATAATGCAAAAGCTAACTTGTGGCCAAGCATATCCCCCGGGCAGCCATTTATTTTTAGGTGCAAGGACTTCATTTACGGTGCTCACATATTTGGCATGTGGAAGCATGCATCTTATTGAGAAATGTACACTTTTCGCATTCCCAACTGCCAAAAGCATCTTCACTGCACATCAGGCATGTTGTGGTAGAGTCAGCATTCAGAAATGTGCACGAATCACATGCCCAACCTTCAAAATCAGCAATAAACTTTTGTGTTAATGATGCTCCCGTTGCAGAAGATGCCTCTCCTAAATCGTCGTCATCCAACTTTATGATTAAGGATGCCCCAGTATTTGTTTTCCTGTGCTTTTTCCCACCATCTATTCTGCTGCTGCTCCCAGCCACATGTGAAGTTTTAGACAGAGTGAGGTTGTTGCTTCCAGTCACATGTGGAGTTTTAGACATAGTGAGATTGTTACTTCCATCCACATGTACACTTGCCAAGTTTTTCACACTGCCTGCTCCAATGTTCATTAGCTTTCTGCCCCCAGCTAGCAGTAAATTACTCGAGCTGGTTGTGCTGCTCACCCCAGCCACATGTGGAGTTTTAGACAGAGTGAGGTTGTCGCTTCCCGCCACATGTGGAGTTTTAGACAGAGTGAGTTTGTTGCTTCCTGCCACCTGTGGAGATTTAGACAGAGTGAGTTTGTTGCTTCCATCCACATGCGCATTTGCCAAGTTTTTCACACTGCCCGCTCCAATGTTCATTAACTTTCTGCCCCCAGCTAGCTGTAAATTACTCGAGCTGGTTGTGCTGTTCACCCCAGCTCTTTGTAAAAATTGTGGGCCCAAAGTAAAACTCCTTGTGGCTACAGGTGTCTCTTTTGATTCCATAAATTTGACGCCCCAAGCTTCAAATGGACTTTTTGATGTTCTCACAGTGTTGTCTTCTCTTATACCAAGATTATTGGCCCTATTCGTATGTCCTCCACCAGGAACTAAGACATGTTTCGAGCTTGCAGTGCTGTTAGTACTAGGTAGTTTTGCATTTCTAGTTCTCATGAGGGTCATAATTTTCTCAGCTCTTTCCTTGACGAGCATTCTGTCCCCACCTAGTAATAATTTTTTCGAGTTGGTCCGTTTGCTGCTTACAGCTGGGGTTTTAGAGCTCGTTGCTATGTTTCCAAGAGCTCCTTGCGAATCAACATCTTCAAGACCATTCTCAAGTGCTCTAACTAAATTCTCAAAGTAATTCCTAGTCACACTAGTCAGACTAGTAAGCTTTATACGGAAATCATCAAATGTTTTGGAATTACCTTCTTCAACATTCAGGTAAATCTCCAGTTCCTTCTCTGCACAAAGGTGAAGCCTCTCCAAACCAGCCTCTGCCTGGCCTTGCAAATACTCAAAAAACTGCCTTTTCGTTTGCTCCTCATCAGGCAAGTAAAACCCATAAGCATAAGTCCACTTCAACACTCTCCTACACTCAACAATCTGCTTCCATGCTTCTAAGATGAACTTCAATTGTGTCTCTGGTATGGATTGCAATTCACTCAGCTCCTTAACATTCACTTCCCCCATTCTCTTCAAATCTTTTACAGCTTTTCTCCTTGACTTCTCATTAGCAGCCCATCTCTCATAATAATGAGTGTACTTCTCAATAGATTGCTTGGCCATTTCTTTCTTTTGGTCATCTTCATTCCCTGGCGTGTACTTGTTACATGAATTATAACCATGAACTGACCAAGAATTAAGACACAACCAACAAAACTGATACTTGCAAGGGTCTCGACAAGTCATACGCATACACCCTTCATTCTTTTCAATCGGCCTCTTGCATTTAGGACAAGCCTTTGTGTAAGCCAGAATCCAATTTGTGTTCTCTGATTCTGCATTATTTTTCTCCATCCACTTAACCACCATATCACAATCAACCGGACTATGAGCTTCCTCCGTACAACTCCAACAAAAATAATTCGAACAGCCACATATAACTTCACAATTATCACTCCCTATATCAAATTCAACTGCAAAATTACATCCCGGAGCAGGACACCACTTAATCTTCCTATTTTCCTCAACATAAGAACGAAAAAGAAATCCATAGTACCTCTTTTTATCATCATCAGACGTTAATCGATCAATCATATCCTGTGAAACAGCAACTTTACAAGATGGTTCTGCACATCGCAAATTCAAACATCCAGGACCATCAGCTATTGAATTACTAATATACCCTTTCCAACATTCAACACAAAAAGGATGACCACAAGCAGACGCCAAAATTCCATCAGAAGAATAATCCTCAAAGCAAATTCCACAAGATACCTCCTTTGAATCCCGAAATTGAACAACTTTCTCCTGAATTTTCAAGCCAACAGCTTCTCTAACATTGGATTCATCGGCAAACCATTCTTCATGAACTTTATTCACACTCCAGTTATACCGACGGAGTAAAGCAGATGCATCAGTTCTGGAAACAGAGAGAACAGAAGAAACCTTAGAGATATCATCATCCATGAGACGACCGATATCATCGTCGGACAAAACGACATAGTTTTTGTCACGGGGAAGATCATCAGGATCATTATCGATGATATCATCGCCGGAAGACTCCGAGCCACTGTCTCCACCGTTGATGAGGCCATCGTCGCCGTAGAAGTCATCGCCGGCGGAGTCTACGTCGGTTCCATCGTACATGTCGACGTCGTTCTCCATGATCAAAAGTGACAAAGGTAAAAAAAAAAAGTAATGAGGAGTAAATAGCCGCAGCTGAGTGAAAGTATAATGGTATTGTATTCTTCTTGGAACAGAATTTTAGCCCTAAAATACTTGTTTTTTAAGATCGTTGAAATCCGCATAGTTATTGGAGAAGGTTTTACATATTTTGTGGAACTATGGGCCCATTCTCTTGACGTGGCAAAAATTATACTATTTTATTTTTTGGAAAAATTAACTAACTACACAATTTATTTTACTATATTTTCTAAAATTCCCTAACTTTTGAAATAATTACAAAAATATCTACTTTATGTTATGTATCAGTGGGATGCATCACTTTAAGTTGGTCGGATACATTACTTTACGTGATGTATTAAGACGTTACTTTACGCGATGTATCAATCGCATACATCACTTTACGCATGTATCGAGACGTATGCGATCATCATGACATTGAGTGATGTATCCGAAATTGAAACACGATGTATCATGACGTTGAGGGATGTATTCGAAATCGAGACGTGATATATCGGGACGTTTTGGGATGTATCCGGATTTCACCAAATTTAAGGAATTTTTGTAATTTGGAAAAGAGTGGAGATAGCATGTAATTAGCTCTTAACACTATGTGATTTGTATAAAATCTACTTTTTTTGTTCTTTGAATTTTTGTAATCCTACTGCATATATACTAACTAGTTTTGATACACTGACTATCACATCGTGTACTACATTATTATTTTTAAATAATATCAATATTATTAAATCAATAATTTCGATAAATGATGTAAACTTTCTTAAGACTATTAAGTATTAACTATTAGGGTTGTCCGAATTTTCTAATCTTATTTGAAATTTATTTTTCTTTTGAAGGAAAGTAAAATATAATATTCTTCTATATTTGAATTATTCATTCCTTGAAGAAAAGTTTAGAACTATATAAATTGAACACCCTTTTCTCATACCACAACACAACAATAGCATTTAGTCATTTAGAGACTTTTGTTTATAAGGAGATTTTTCTGTCAATAGTTTTAAAATTTTTCTTTTATATTGGTTTTCATATGTAGGCCAAAAAAAATATTCTCTACCTTTTCAAAAAAATTACAAAAATCTCTACTTCACGCGATGTATCATTCGGATACACCACTTTACGCGATGTATGATTTGTTGGATACAGCACTTTATGCGATGTACCGAGACGTTACTTAACACGATGTATCAATCGAATACATCACGTTACGCTATGTATCGGGACATACGTGATCATCAGGATGTTGAATGATGTATCCGAAATTGAGACGCGATGTATCATGACGTTGAGGGATGTATTCGAAATCGAGAGGTGATATATCGGGACGTTTTGGGATGTATCCGGATTCCACAAAATTTAAGGAATTTTTATAATTTGGAAAAGAGTAGAGATAACATGTAATAAGCTCTTAACACTGTGATTTAGGGCTGTGTATCGGTCGGTTCGGTTCGGTTTTGATGTTCATTGGTTTGGCTTATTGGTTATCGGTTTGTAGAGATGCTAAACCATTATAGAACCATTAAGATATTGGCTTATCGGTTATTGGTTTATCGGTTATTGATCTTTATCGGTTCGGTTATCGATTTAACCGTTAAGATTTGACAAAAATAAATTGAAAATCACTTAGAAACAAGGTGACAATCCAAATGAACCATGCACATGAGTTCACGAGTTACATCTTGCTCAAAAGCAAACACTTTTACATTGTAGAATAACCAAGTGTTTGAGACAACCAGAAATAAAAGTAGGAAACCAAACTCTAAGTCAAGGACTTTATATACAAAATGGTATAAATATAATTATTTAACTTACTATCGGGTTATCGGTTAACCCGTTAAGGAAAAACCTCAAAGCGTTAAGAACCGATAACCCGATAACAAAAAAAATCAAAACCGTTATCAAAACCGATAAATCAATAACCCATTACTGATAAACCAATAACTTTTTTTCTATTTGGGTTATCGATTTCAATTCGATTTTGAACAGCACTAATGTGATTTGTATAAAATCTACTCTCTTTTTTCTTTGAATTTTGAAATCCTAATGCATATATACTATTAACTAGTTTTGATACACCGGACTGTCAAATCGTGTACTATATTATTTTTAAAAATAATGTGAATATCATTAAATTAATAGTTTCAATAAATAATTGTAAGTGAAATAATAAAGTATAAGTTTCTATGAATAAATGATATAAACTTTGTTTAAGACTATTAACTGTGTCTACTGAAAATTGTGAAATTAATATCCCAAAACATTATATATATATATATAATATAAAGCTTAGATAGGTCCCCAATTACATTTATCATTTTTCTCCTCTCTTTTTTCCTCCCTTTTTTTCCTTTAAATCAATTGTGATTTGTAAGAAAAAAAAAGTTACTCTTATAATCTCTTAATTACCCTTCTTAAATATACCATCTCTTAATTACCCCTCGTTAATATACCTTCTCATTCCTCCCATATAATTCATTGTTTTGTTATTGTTGTATTGTTAGAGTTGCTGCTCTTAGTAATTTAACATTCAAGTTAGAGATGCGCTTAATTAGTTACCTGAATTAAAGAGGACTCTTGAATAAGTTGACTTCGCCTGGGCATTATCTTTCCTTTCATTCACTAGTTGAGTACTTCCTCCTGTCAGATAGAAGCTTTTCAAAGGGTGCTTCGCATCCAGCTCTTCTTGTTCGATATCGCTTTCCGTTCTTGTAAATATCATCTCTTACCGAGAGTGTTTTAATTCCGATGAGGGCATCTCCAACCCTCTCCTCTATTTTACCTTCCAAATATAGAGTTCTTCATTTTATCAGACAACCAACTCCAATTCAATCCTCTATTTTACACTCTAAAAAAGAATATTTTTCTCTTTCCTCAATATTATATTATTATTTTTATTTCATTTTTATTTTCTTATTTCATATTATAAATCATTTCTTCTTTTTGCAACAATCACCCTATAATCTATATAATCTTCATGTAATATAAAAATTTATTCTTTTCAAATTCTTCATTTAATATAAAATTATATTTTATTCTAAATATCTAAATAACATAGATTGCAACAAATATTATAGACAATACATATTAACGAAAAATTCATATAAAAGTGAAATTATTAATCAAATACAATTACATAATAAATATTGCATCATCATAAAATACATTTTAAAGTTTACATAAATACTAAATTTTCAAGACTATTTGTGTTATTTTCCTAAATGTTCTATTAATGCATTACGGACTTCAAAATGAACAATTTTTTGTCCTTATTTTTTTTTATGTGTAGCTAAAATTGTTTAAATTAACAATTTCATCTTATATCCAATTATTTCGTATAGTAATTTACTTTTCTTATTCTATTTTAAACTATTGCATCAAGTATCTTCATACTCATTAAAAAGTGTATTTCAATAATTTATCACTATAACATAAAAATAGATTGTTTGAATTATTATATAAATTTTGTGCATTCTTAGTGAAAAATAATTATAATTTTAAATTACATATTTAAAGTGACAAAAAATATTTAAAAATTAAATCAGAAAAAATTGTTAATTCGGGATGGAATTATTATACGTATCAATAATATATTTTTCGAAGAAGGGTCTAAAATACCCTTAAAGTATTGAAATTGATACAATTATACCCTTCGCTTACCTTTTGGCCACAAAATGCCCTTGGGGTTAACCTTTGTGGCCCTATAATACCCTTTTCACAAACAGAATAAATAGTCCATTTAATTAGCATTTTCATTTAATACATGGCACTATCTGATTCGTTGTAAAATTTAATTAACTAAAACTAAATTAACCCAACCCAAACCCGGATCCACCCAAAAAATACCCCGACCCATCCTCTAAAACCCAATTATTCTAGA
The DNA here is from genome assembly GCF_000226075.1 of Solanum tuberosum. NCBI lineage: Eukaryota > Viridiplantae > Streptophyta > Magnoliopsida > Solanales > Solanaceae > Solanum > Solanum tuberosum. The sequence goes on along the minus strand of NW_006238941.1, from coordinate 1,418,048 downwards.
GTAAAGTCTCCACCTACTCTTGTTTAATCTGCATAAGTAGTTTTGAAATCATTGGCATCAAATCAATCAAGAATCAAGGAGTTGAGAATGTGCTTAAATTCTAAAACACCAGCAATTGCTCTGGCAGCATTTCAAGAGTTAGCAGAACCGGCAGGGGTCGAACCTATGAAACAAAATTGATAAAAAAAAGGGATGCTGTAGATATGGAGGCAGTGCTTAAATTCAGAGTGTAACTTTATTCAAGGCTAGAAATCGTGAAATCAAAGAAGTTTCAGTGCAGAACTAGTTGTTAGTGATAGGATGAAGATGCGCTTAGACAATATAGATATCTCTAAGGAATGTATTTGATGTTCTGTTGCACAGTATGCATTATGTTGTAGTTTTAACTATATTTGTAGTTGATTTCGTGATTTAATAAGCACCTTATTTGCTAATTTTGTTATTGACATTTAAGGGAGACAAAATCATTCTCTTGGGGTGCTATGTATACTCTTTGACTATGAGTATGTTGGATGGTTGGAAATGCTTTGACCAGATTTATAATGCATCTCTTCTTGAATCTGTATAGCTCATGGATGGGAAAATTAAAATAGGTTGGAGAGGGTCTGAACTTTTAACTCACTCAACAGCTGCAAATCACACTTAATTTTTTAAGAAGAAGAGAATAGAAAAATGAAAAAATTTGTAGTTTAAAATGTGAGGTAACCCTTCCATTTATAGCAAATAAAGAGTAGTATGAACATGCGCTTATTGAGCCAGAAAAGTCACTACCCTTTAGAAAAGTCATTATCAATCCTACAGAAAGGCCACAACCCATCAGAAAAGTCTCAACTCTTTGAAAATTCATAACCCTTCAATGTAAAAAGGTTTCTCTTTTAATATAATTCAAATAATAAATAATTAAAAAATTAAAATAATATGAAATATAGTATATGTACGAAATTGGGTGTTAGAAGTAGAAGCAGAATAGAAAATTAAAAAAATCGTAGTTCAAAAATGTGAGGGAACCCTCTATTTATAGGCAACAAAGAATACATATGGTCATGTGCCTATTTTCCTTTGTAAGAGTAGTCACAACCCTTCATGAAGGTTATAATCGAAAAAATCACAATTTTTGAAAAAAGCCACAACCCTTCAACGTGAAAGGGTGTCTACTTTTAATATAATATAATAGAAATAACTAAATAAATATAATATGAAATATAAAAGATGTATTAAATTTAATGTTTTCAAAAGAAGAAGAAGAATAGAAAACTTAGAAAATTCGTTCACAACCCTTCGAAAAAATCTCAACTCTTTAGATTAGTCACAATCCTTCGATGTGAAAAGATGTCTGCTTTAAATATAATATAAGTAAACAAATATAATATTGGATATAAAAGATGTACTAAATTTACTATTTTAAGAAGAAAAAATAAATATAAAACATATAAAATTTGTAGTTTAAAAATGTGAGAGAATTCCTCTAGTTATAACCAACAAAGAGTAGGATGAAAATGAGCTTAGTGTGCCGTATAAGAAAAGTCACAACCCTTAGAAAGGTCACAACAATTAGAAAAATAACAACTCTTTGGTAAAGTCACAACTCTTTGAAAGAGTCACAACCCTTGAAAATGTAACAACTCTTTGAAAAAGTCACAATCGTTTAGAAAAGTCACAACACTTTGAAAAATCACAATCCTTCAAAAAAGTCACAATCCTTCAATATGAAAAAGTGTGTGCTTCAAATATATTTTATATAATATAAATAAATATAGCATGAAATATAGAATATGTACTAAATTGGGTGTTTTAAGAATACGAATAATAGAGAACTTAGAAAATTAATAGTTTAAAAATATGAGGGAACCCCTCTATTTATAACTAGCAAAGATAGTATGAACATGTGCTTACTTTCCTTTATCAGAAAAGTTGCAACCATTCAGAATAGTCACAACTCATCGAAAAAAATCACAACTTTTTAGAAAAGTCACAACTCTTTAGAAAAGTCTCAACTCTTTGAAAAAGGCACACCACTTAGAAAAAGTCACAACACGTTGAAAAAGTCACAACTCTTCAGAAAAGTCACAACCCTTCAATGTGAAAAGGTTTATGCTTTTAATGTATTTTATAATATAAATAATAAATAAATATAATATAAAACATAGTAGATGTACTAAATTGGGTGTTTTAAGAATACGAATAATAGAGAACTTAGAAAATTAATAGTTTAAAAATATGAGGGAACCCCTCTATTTATAACTAGCAAAGATAGTATGAACATGTGCTTACTTTCCTTTATCAGAAAAGTTGCAACCATTCAGAATAGTCACAACTCATCGAAAAAAAATCACAACTTTTTAGAAAAGTCACAACTCTTTGAAAAAATCACAACCCTTCAAAAAAGTCACAGTCTTTCAATATGAAAGGGTGTCTGCTTTTTAATATAATATAATATGAATAAATAAATAAATATAATATAAAACATAGTAGATGTACTAAATTGGGTGTTTGAAGAACAAGATAGAAAGCATAGAAAATTTGTAGCTTAAAAATGTGATGTCCTAAATTGGGTGTTTTAAAAATAAGAAGAATATAAAACATAAGAAATTCATAGTTTAAAAATGTGAAGAAATCCCTCTGTTTATAGACAACAAAGGTTAGTATGAACATGTGCTTATTATGCCTTATTAGAAAAGACACAACTCTTCAGAAAAGTCACAACCCTTTAAAAAGATCACAACCATTGAAAAAGTCATAACTCTATGAAAAAGTCACAACCCTTCAATGTGAAAAGGTTTATGCTTTTAATGTATTTTATAATATAAATAATAAATAAATATAATATGATATAAAATATAAAAGATATACTAAATTATGTGTTTTAAGTTGGGGTATCATAGTAATTTAATATCTGGTTAGGGAGTTCCTGCTTTTAAGGTAGTATAGAAGATATAGAAAGATATAGATATTTATTTGACTACTATCCTTTTATTTTTCTGAATTTTCCCCTATCATATGTTTTAAGTGAATTTATACCATTACAGAGTGTGTCTAGTGATATTTTTATTGATAGTAAAGAAATTCTCCAAAGGGGAGAAATAAAAGGAGGGCTGAGTCTTAGGGGGTGTTTGGATGAGCATTTTTTAAAGTGACTTATAAATCAAAAGTTAAAAGTCATAAGTTAAAGACACCCAACTTTTGACTTTTTTGGTACTTTTGAGCCTTATAAAGTGCTTAAAACCCTTTTTGAGTTACCCAAACACTTTCAAAACTAAAAAATAGCTTAAAAGCCAAAAGCCACTAAATAGGCGTGGGCTTTTAATATAAATATAATTTGAACAAATAAATAAATAATAAATGTAATATGAAATATAGTATGTGTACAAAATTGGGTGTTTTAAGAAGAAGTAAAAGAAGAATAGAAAACTTTAAAAAGTCGTAGTTTAAAAATGTGAGAGAACCCTCTATTTATAGCCAACAAAGAATAGTATGACCATGTGCTTATTTTGCCTTATCAGAATAGTTACAACCCTTCAGAAAGGTTACAACTCATCAAAAAAGTTGTAACTTCTCAGACTTGCACCGTATTTAGAAGTTCTTGTACTTATGACACCAAAATCTTTGGTGGTATTTTAATTTTCTGTACTTCATAATTATCAAAAAACTTAATGTTTGAGATATTCTACTTGTTGTTTATCTTTTCACCTTATTTATTTAACTAAATTGGTAAAATTAGTGGATTGGATTACCTATCGGTTGAGAACATAGGTGTCATCACAACATATGAATTTGGGTGGTGACATGTTTACAAGTCACACATTTATTTAGCAAACACATTCCCAATTCCAGTCGTGTATCAAGTCAAGAATCCGTTCATAGGATAATCATCTTTAGCGAAATCAAGTTAAACAAATATCATTTATAAGAAAAACTACATACATAAACATATTTTATAATATAGTATGATATCAAAAGACAAAGGCTCGATGAGATTTTGTTTCATACGCGTAAAAAGCCATATTCAATTCTTATAGTTAAGAATAGGGGTATTCATGGTTTGGATAAAAACCGATCCAAACCAATAAACCAAATCAAACCGATTAAATAAATCGATTTAATTTGGGTTTTGGTTTGGTTTGGTTTAGTTTGTTAAGAACCGATAGTATTTGGCTTGGTTATGATTTTGTTCGAAAAAAATCGAAGAAATAACTGAACCGAACCAACATGTTATATACATAAATTTTATTATTATACATACATAATATATCATATTCATAAACAATTTTAAAGATTTTATATATGTTTCATCAAAATTTATTTATAATTTACTTATGAAAGAAAAAACTTCCAAGGTGAGAACATTTTTCTTATTGGTTTCATGTATGTGAGTGTCTATGGAAATTCTTTGTGAGACTGAAAATGTCATTGTCTCTTCCTTCTATGCCAAAATAGTGAATTTTTGAAGTTTTATTCAGTAAATTCAATGATCGAAAGTTCTATAATGCCAGTCATTCTAACTATTTTTTTTGTTTGAATGGATTGTTGTCACTTTTTTCACGTTTTGAATGAATTGTTTCTTTTATTTTTATGTATGGTGAATAACCGAATAACCAAACCAAACCAAATCAAAACCGAAAACAACCAAACCGATAAATGTATATTATATTTGGTTTGGTTTGGTTTTGATAAGTTTAAAACCGATTAAGTTGGTTTGGTTTTGGTTTTGATCAATAACCGACCCAAACCAAACCGCGAACACCCCTAGTTAAGAATATGCTCAAATGAGACATACTTAGAAAGCAGTCATACTTTAAAAGAAGTTTCTTCAAATGCGTGAAAAACATACATACCGAGACTTCCACCAATATACTTTAGATTGTAATCCAACTCTAAAGTTTTTCCCTTAGTTTTTTCTTCGAAGCTATTGAATTGAATTTCATGAATCTATGAATTTGAATGAGGATTCACGATAAGATTTATATTACAATAACGGAGACTGAGTATAAACTCACCTTGTATAATTGTAGGAAGTCCTAGTGAGTATTCTCTCTCAAAAGTAAACCAAAACATAATGAACTAAAAATTCTAACTTAATATGTATTTATAATTGATTGTCCGAAATTACATGGGACACACCTTCACCATGTCGCACTAACATTCAAAATAAAGGGGACCGTGTTATACTGCCTATCCCACTAACATTCACCATGATGTGGACCACATTATACTACCCTCCCGTTCAATACTTATAATTTTTTTATGCTCTAGAGTTTTCAAATACTATTTTGATGTTAATCTAGCATTAAATTGATGTAATTGACGTAGGAACTTGTGTAGCAACTCATATTAGATTTAGGGACACATCGGTGAATGGCATCATCAACACATATTCTAAATAGGTAGGATTCTTTCCAAAAGAATTTCCTTGCCTCAAAATATAATTTTTTGAGTTGGTGCGCATTGAGACCTTCTGGTATAACATCACTTGATAAGAAGTTTGCAACATCAGTAAACCATGAAATTAAGTCATGAGATGCAGCTAAGATGCGTTCATCCGGGAAATTGTCATTTATTTCCATCCCTTCTTTTTGTCTCCCTTCTTCTTCGAGCCTTGAGAAATGGCTAGCCATTTGATTTTCATATCCCCTTCCATCTTTTACCTCAAAGTCAAATTCATGCAAAAGGAGTATCTATCTGATCAATCGTGGTTTGGCATATTTCTTAGTCATTAAGTAACGCAACGCCGCATGATCTATGTGTATAATTACTTTGGTCCCCAACAAATATGATCAGACTCTTTCAAACATGAACACAACCACTAACAACTATTGTTTCCGTGATCGTGTAGTTCATTTGGTTTATATTGGGAGCTTTACTTGCGTAATACATACTCGTACATTCAATGTACTAATGACATTTGACCTGCATCTTTCCATGATGCAGATACAAGTTCTTAGGATCCTCAACAAGAGTCTGTTGAGATCACTTCATCTACTTGTCAAATTTTTCGTGAGACTTCCTTACTTTTGGAGGACTCCAGTTTTATGAGTTGTTTGTAGTAGTTCTCTTGAGGAGTCGTGGGTCTTGTCCAAACACTCATATTTGTACAGTAGAAGCTTCATAGATAGATAGTTTTAGAGAGTCTTTCAGTTTCAAATGTTCTATTTAAAACTTATGCTTCATACTCAGTATATTCAGAGACTTTTGAGATTTGTTACATTGTTGATTTAACATTTCTTTCACTTTGATGCTTGTGTATGCATGAGTTAATCTTCCGCTTGTAGTCAGTCAGGATGAGGGTTCGCTTGGGAGCCAACAATGGTTCTTAAGTGCTGGCCACGTCCAGGGTGTAGGCTCGAGTCATGACACCAATCAAGGACAATAATTGTCGAGGCTAAAATAAGCTTACCTTTCTCACCAGAGAAGGTTCCAAGCAAGATGAAATCAAATATGAACTTAGCTTGATTTTCTAACAACCAAAAAAATGGATGTGTAATCTTGGAAAAATTCATGGTAAACCTTTGGTAGAACCCTGCATGGTCCAAGAAATTTCTCACTTCCTTAACTATCTTTAGCAAAAGAAATTTTACTATTACTTCCACTTTTGCTTGGTCAACTTCAGTCCCTTTTTCGAAGACGTTGTGTCCCAATACAATCCCTTCTTTCACCACGAAGTGACATTTTTCCCAATTGAGCGCCAAATTGATTTCTTCATACCTCTTCGGAACAAGTGCCAAGTGGATTAAACACTCATTAGAGGAATCACCCACCACTGAAAAATCATCCATAAACACTTCCATTATGTCTTCTTCCATTTCGGAGAAATTGGACATCATGCACCTTTGAAATATGGCGGGGGCATTGCATAGACCAAAAGACATCCACTTAAATGAAAAGGTCCCATATGGGCATGTGAATGTTGTTTTATCTTGGTCTTCTGGAGCAATGAATATCTGATTATACCCCGAACAACCATCCAAAAAACAATAATAATCCTTACCGGCGAGTCTATCTAGCATTTGATCCATGAAGGGTACAGGGAAGTGATCTTTTTCGGTGTTGCCATTTAACTTTCTATAATCCATACACACCCTCCAACCAGTCACCAATTGGACAACCACTAGTTCCTCATTGTCATTTGGAACCACTGTGATTCCTACCTTCTTTGGAACACATTGCACCAGGCTTACCCATGCACTATTCGAAATTGGATAAATCATCCCTGCATCCAATCACTTTATTATCTACTTCTTGACGACCTCTTGCATTGGTGAATTAAGTCATCGTTGATGTTCAATAGATGACTAGCTCTCTTTTTGGATGATGATCTTGTGTGTGCAAATACCCGGGTGAATACCAATGACGTCAACGATGGTCCACCCTAGGGCTTTAGTATTAGCATACATAGAAGATATACTCTATTTTAGGACTAGGACGTCAAAGATGGTCCACCCTAGGGATTTAGTGTTAGCATACATAGAAGATAAACTCTATTTTAGGACTAGGATGAAGCTTTAGAGGCTCCAATGAGGCCCATGAGTATATATCAAACAAAGGAGTTCAATGACAAGTACAATGGGCTTCAATTGCAGATCTAAATGTGTCTTGTTGGTAAAGAAGAGTTAAAGCCCAATGAAGATGAATAATTGTCCAAATGCTACAACTATTTGGTGATCCTGATGAGTCCAAGATTTGGACTCATTTGGGGCTTTATTTATAATGATTTAGTGTCCTCAAATGCTAGTTTTGTGCCAATAATTGATGTAAAATCCTTGAATTCCAGGTATATGGATTGAGGAACAATACAAGGACAATAATTTGCAAAAAGGAATGAAGTAAGCTGAAAGAGTGAAGAAAAGGAAGCATGGTGATCTCCAAGTCTACTTGGCGAGTCGCCGAAGGGATCCTTGACCGCCTAAAGTTCCAGTGTGGCAAGCCCTAAAGGATAAAATCAAGTCGGCGAGAGAAAGGAGTAGTCGGCGGATCGCCGAGTGGTTATGCGATACAGTATTGGATCGCCCAAAGTTAAAGACCTTGAGGATGCTGAAGGCCAAGACAAAAAGGCGATAGAATTGGCTAAAGGGCGCATCACAGAGTGGATCGGTGGACCTGACTTACTGCGCCGTATGGCTCTTCACAGCACATTTTTGGCGACTATAAATACATTTTTAAATATCAATTTTAGTATCATGGAATCATTTTTCATTCTGAATAGTGTCTGTGTTCATATTTGGAGAGTTTTCCTTAGCTTTTGAAGAATTGAAGTTTTTTCACTTTTTGAGAAATTGAAAGTGGGTCTTTGAGATTCTTTAATTTGGACCTTTGTAAAGATGAAATCAATCTTACCCAGTTGATGGAAACTCAATTTGGTAACGATTTTTATCTTTTTATGATGTCTTGCTAAAACCCCAATTTTTGGGGTGTGATTATGTGATTATGGCCTGATTTAGTTTATGAGTATTGCTAATTATTAGTTTAAATGCTATTTAGAAGTGATTTCAATTATTAATTGTGGTTTAATTTAAGAATTGTAATTGCAAATGCAGTTCTACCTTTGTGTTTTTGGCTTGCTCGAGAGAGAGGTTTTAAAACTAAGATTATTGATTGATGGTCTGTGGGTATTGGGTTGTCATGGGTTCAGCTCGAGAGAGTGAATCCTAAACCCTTTTCTACACATTCAGCTCGAGAGAGTGAATGGACTAAGGCGTAGGTTGTTCGTATGTTGCATGCTTGTTGATGTTCGAGAGAAATCAACTTGATTCGGGGTAAATTGTTCGAGATAAAGTTTACCTCCTGTATAGTCTAGCTTATTCACTAATATACAACTATTTCCTAACAGTTGCAATTACCCATTTGTCTACATTAGCCTATAATCGAATCATATCCCAAGAACCCATCTCATTATTGTCATTTTTATGTTATTTGTTGTTGTTGTAGTTGATAATTAAAACTAAAACCCCCTTATTTGACATTCGTGTCACTCCCTGATTTGAATTATGTTTTTATTCGATAATGTCTATTCCTATGACTGATTTGACCATGTTCACACTTTAATATTGAATCTTAAACACGTATCGCTCCCTATGGGATTCGACCCCAACTCATTTAGTTGGGTTATATATACTGATTAATGATCGTTGACGCTTAGAATTGGATGAAGTGTCTTTGAAACATTATTAATCAAAATGGCGCCGCTTTCGAGGAGTGGTGTTGGTTAATATTATTTGGTTAAGTTGAATTTTGTTCTTTTTATTCATAGTTGAATCTACTTATTTTCAGTTTTGGTTTGTGTGTTGCTGTTTTGAACAAAGGAAATGAGTGTGAACGGAAGCAATGGTATCCAAGTGGGCCACCTAGATGACATCGACAACCTCAACGATGTCAATGAGCCGAATGCTGATGACCCTCATCTAATGGGTGGAATTGGTGCCATTCACTTGCCTCCGGCTAAAGGGAACAATGTGTTCCACATTACTAGTACAATGTTGCAGCTCCTGCAATTGAAAGGGTTGTTTGGTGGGCTGGCTCATGAGGATCCCCATGAGCATATTAGAAACTTTGTTGATGTTTGTGTGCCATTCTCGTTAAAGAACATATCCCAAGAGTCGATCTGGTTGAGGTTGTTCCCATTTTCTTTAATGGGAGAAGCATGTAAGTGGTTGGTTGAATTGCCACGAGACTCAATCACTTCGTGGGAAAAACTTGTTACCGCATTTCCTGTGCGATTTTTCCCTCCTTCGAAGATGATGACTCTCCAGGACAACATCCAAAGCTTCAAGCATTTGGAGGGTGAGACAATTCATGAGACTTGGCTACGATTCAAGAAGTTAGTGTTGCAATGCCCAACTCATGGTTTGCCCGACAACATTTTGCTGCAGTATTTTTACCGAAGTCTTGATTCGGTGAACAAGGGTGTAGCTGACCAACTTTCTCCGGGAGGTTTGATGCAGCAATCTTACATTATAGAAACCCAACTCTTGGATGGTATGACCACAATTAATCGAGCTTGGTACACCCGCGAAGATCAGGTCTCCCCTCTCACGTTTAAATTGACTAAGGAGCAGCTTGAAAAATACCAAGAGAGGGACCAGAACATGGCAAAAATTATGACCCAACTTGACATTTTGTCCAAAAATGTCATGGGAGCTGGTGCAAGAAGTGTCAATGTTGTGGGTGTCGGGTGTGTAAGCCCCGAAGAGGCCATGTTTGAAGCATTGTACAACGATGAGGTGAATTTCCTAGCCAACCAAGGAGGTGGTTATCGTGCAAACTACCCGAGATAGGGTGGTAACCAAGGTTGGAACAGGGATGAATGTTGGAGAGATCGTGATAGAGAGTGGAGGGATCGTAACCCAACTTGGAAGGAAAGGGATGGGGAGAAGGACAAGTACATTCCTCTCCACGAGCGTCAAAAGCAAAAAGGATTCTGAGGGTGGTCATTCCGAGGGGCCCTACAAAATCTTGAAAGAGATGAAGGACGATGTATCGACCCTTAGCCAGACGGTCACCTCTCATTCCATCTCTATTAAGCAGTTGGAGACCCAAATGGGTCGGATTTTGTCTCATTTAAACCCGAAACAACAAGAGGAGTTGCCTAGTGACACTATGGCCAACCCCAAGAATGAAGTTTGAGTGAGGACTTGCGTCGTGACGCGACATTAACTAAGGCGCTGCTTGGGAGGCAGCCCAAGTTTTTACTTGATTTCTTTTTGTTTTGGAAATAATCGTGTGTTGATTTTGCAGGTTAAAGTGTGAAATGTGTCTGAAAAGTGCAGATTGGTGAGTAAAGATGTCCAGTCGGTGACTCACCAAAGAGGCCATCGAGCCCTACTTGGACCGCCGTTGGACTCAAGAAATTCTAAGTTTGGAGTCTGTAAAACTCGGCGAGCCTAGGAGCAAATCGGTGTGTCGTCGAACGGGTCGGTGATCACAACTTTGTCACCGTTTGGACCCCCACATTAACTGGAGGTCCTGTAAAACTCGGCGAGGTAAGTGCCCACTAGACGTGTCACCGAGTGGGTCGGCGAGTAAAATTAATATCGCCGAAAGGGCGAGAAGTGGACGGTTTTAAAGGCCAAAGGTTTAAAAGTTCAAACTCTTTCACATTCCGTCACTTTTTAACTTTCCAAAATCACACCCGCACTATATTTTCTGTATTTTTGTATTATTACTGCTTGTTAGTCGTTGATTGTGTGCTCATAGTTGAAATTCTTTGGCGCCTAGCTTTTCAAACTAATTATTCGACATTAAATATTGGTTTTCCGTACCCCAATCTTGTATTTAGCATTTTTTTTCTCATTTGCAATTATTTTGATCTTAGTGATGTGTGCTGGGCCTCACTGAATCATAAATGTGTGCTTGTTTGCCTGTTTTAAATTAGTAGTCTTGCCAATATTGCCTAATTGTTGGTTTCCCGAATTTTGTGCTTAGAAATTGATCTAAATTGTTGGGTTGTGCTAAAATGTTGTTGGGTCTAGTTGGGTGAAGTCTGAGTAACCCACATTTGTGCCAAATGACGTGCTTTGCCCAATGATGGAGTGGTTGACTCATTCTTAAGGGCTAAACTCGTCAAATGACCAAATTTGGCCAAATCGGGAGATGTCTGAGCATCCCGGGGGTATGGGTCTGAGTCTAATTGAGCTAGTGTATGTTTTGATTTTGTTTTTGGGGGCTGCGGGGTTGATTTTTGAAGTCGGGGTAGAAAGTAGGCATGTTAGGTAGTTTGGCGAGCTGGGTCGAGCTCGCCGAACCACTCAGCGGTTCGCCGAATCCCCTTTGATCGCCTTTAATTTCTTGCTAATATTGAGTTTGGGTTCTGTAACTTTCGGCGAGAAGCCTGAGTTCGCCGAGTGCACTTGGCGACTCGCCGAAAGTCTTCTTTGATCGCCCTTTCTGCGCCCCTAACCCTTAAAATACACTGTAACTTTCGACGGGATTATCTTTGCTCGCCGAAAGGCTCCTCCCATCGCCGACATGCCAATTTTTTGAGAATTTTTTAGCCAACCCTTTCGGCGAGCCCGATTTAGTTTGCCAAAGTGATTCGGCGACTCACCGATCAATTCGGCGAGTCTGTCTGCAACTGTTTTTCTGCATATTTCCCTGAATTGTGTCAAAATTTTCCCACTTTTTTTTGCAGATATGGCTAGACCAAAAGTGGCAGGTAGAGACATGTCGCCCGCAAGAGGGCTAAGGGAATAAAAATCAATGAGGATGCGGCTGCATCCCGGGTAAGGCATCCAAACTTCCCACCACAGGTGGGAAGGGAAAAGGGAAGGGCAAGGCACCTGCTCCTGCATCACCAAAGGTCAGCTTCGACAGTGACAGAATCTATGCCACTCACCTCACCACTTCTGAGAATGAGGGTGAGCACCAGGACCATCTGGCTGCAACTTTTGAGCCTGAAGATGAGTTATTGTTAGCCCAGAGAGCTGAACTACGTTCCAAGAGGCTGAATGATCCGTCTAGGATCAGGAGTCCCCTAGCCACTTCTTCTCCTCCCTCTCCAACACAGGTTGTGGTCGTCGCACCACCGGTACATGGTCCTCCTCCCCGGTCTATGCACAGGCTGAAGACTGAGGGACTGCGGACCATTATAGAGGATAAGAGGTTGTCTACTGATGGAGTCATAGACAGATATCCAAATATCATGAGCTGCTTGAGGTATCACAAGTTCCAGTTATTCACTCGACCCCGAGGCTCTTATGATCCAAATTGGGTTCGAGAGTTCTACACTGCTTACGGAGCTTTAGTGCCACAAGGGAAGAAGCAGGCTTCCAAATTCAAGCTGGTAGACTATGTGGTTGTCAAGGGTAGTAAAGTAAAGTGTTATAGTGATGCCATCAATGCAGTCTTGGAGTGCTCAAATGATATTGAGGATGACTGTTAGCACATGGTCAGGACAAAAACACTGGATATGAAAAAGTGGTTGGCTCCTCTGATATCTGATGGTACTCCCAAGTGGATCGAGATTGGAGCATCCATTGAGAAAAAAGACCTCAGTATAGCAGCAAGGTTCTGGTTTGGCTTCATCAACAATACTATCATGCCATCCCAGAACGAATTGATTCTCTGCCATGCGAAAGCAGCCTGTCTGGGTTGCATCATAGATGAGACAATGCTGAACCTGGGGATGATTATTGCACAAGAGATGGTCATGAGGGCGAAACAACGCCAAACCTTTCTCCATTTTCCGGTGTTGATCACTGAGCTATACAGATGGGTTCGGGTACCTCAGATGAGAAGAAGGATGTGAAAGTGATTCCCACGTCTTCTACCAACCTCCGGAGGATTGAGGTAGAGTACTTGAAGAATGAGGCCGAGAAGAAGAAGGCAACCCCGGTGGATACATCCCCGGTTGTGGATACTGATGTATTACCTGTAGAGGCACCTTTGCCTACTCCGGTCACTGGGCCTTCAGGTATATCGAGCACTGCCCCTTCTATGACGCCTAGTTCCTCCACAACTCCCTTGCCTCCTAGGTCTGGTGCCTCTATTGTTGCTGCTTACCGACCTTTACTCACTCAGACTGCATTACTACGGATGGGGCAGCTAGCCCATTCTGCTGATAAACGCCCTCCAGACTTGAGGCCACCATTTCAGGCATGATCGAGAGAGCCCTTGTTGATGCTATGACACCTTTGAGTTCTACTATTGATGCCCTTGCAGCAAGGATAACGATGTGTGAGTGTGGCCAAGGGGCCACTGAGGGGGTGACGACTTTAAAGGCCGCTATTGCTGAGCTGATGAGAGATGTGGACCAGCTGAAGTCCACTGACATGTCGATGATTTTCAGGACTGTGGAGATCACTGATATGTCATCTGATACAGATGTACCTCCAGCTACCACCGGAGATTAGATTCGAGTTGAGGAGGTAGCTGCTGCCGAGTCTGAGGCTGAGACCGATGAAGAGCAGCTGGGTGTTTACGATGAGGCTTCTTATGAGGGCCTTACAGAGATTGATGAGGCAATGATAGATTCGGCCGTGCAGATTTCTTTGGCAGATACCACCATAGCCGGATCTAGTGTTACTGATACCTCGGGCACGGATGCCCAAGATCATAATGTTTCACTGAGCACTGGTGCCCCGACAGATAGAGTGACTGCGTAGACATGACTTTCTTTACCTCCCTCTCTGTCAATTTTATTGATGTTTTAGTATTTTATTGCATTTGAGGACAAATTGTCTTTTGTTTGTGGTGGGGTGAGGTATTTCCATATCTACCTCTTGTGATTATTACTTTTGTCTATATATTGGATTTTGTCCTATAAATTGTGTTTTGGCACTGTTTTGTGGATATTTGAGCTTGTGGCTCCTTGTTTTAATTGCAAATGATTTTTGGACCCTTCTGAAAAATTCTTCCACCTTTAGATTGTGTTTGAATGTGGCTATTCTTGTGCAAATTTGAGTATCGGTCATGATCAATATCGATGAATTGAATAGTGCTCTCAATCAAACAAAAATGAATGTGCGGCTACGATGAGGCCAAATGAAGTTGCACATATAATATATGAACTTTTTGCATCTCGTTGTGAATAGCCGATTACCAAATTGAGTCTCTTGTAATGAACATTGGACACTAGCGAAAGTATGGAGTCTTTTTTTATATTGGTGCCAATGCCTTGTGTGATGAGCTTACCGTGAACCATGTGTGATGACACCTAGAATTTATCCCGTTAGTCTGGCTAACTAGGTGATGCAAGCTCTTGAAATGATCTTAGGCAACAATTTTAAAGAGTGAAACAATTTGACATTATACCTCTTTT
>NW_006238941.1:1394836-1403251 GCF_000226075.1 Solanum tuberosum | reverse complement strand
AGTGTGGAGTCTTGTTTGATATTGGTGTCAATGCCTTGTGTGATGAGCTTACCGTGAACCATGTGTGATGACACCTAGAATTTGCCCCGTTGGTCCGGTTGATTAAGTGATGCAAGTTCTTGAAATAATCTTAGGCAACAATTTTAAAGAGTGAAAAAATTTGACATTAACCTTGTGAGTGTGTGAACTTTGCTTGAACACCCTTTGAGCCATATCCTTTTCTTGGAAGAAACTTGAGCAAATGAAACCTCTCTTTATCCATCCACCCATAATCCTCATGAAGTGTGGTTAATTTGAATAGCCAACTTAGGCCAAAAGCCTAAATTGGGGGTGTGGTGAAAGGAGAAGGTTTATCAAGAAGTGCAAAGAAGTCCCCCTTTAATCCATGGTTATGAAAAAGATGGAACCCCTCCATACAAAAAAAAGGAGATGAAAAAGAAAAAAGAATGAAAAGTTGTGGAATAAAGTTGTGAAAGTTTCAAAACAAATGGGGTGTCTGGTATTCCATGGAGAGTGAATAATGGGGTGAACTTTGAGCATATATGAGAATGATAAAGAAAAGGAAAAAAAGTGTTGTCATACCATATTTCATGAGGATAGCAGCCACTGAGCCTAAATGACCATACCTTTACACTCAGCCCCGTTACAAGCCTTGAAAAGGCCTTTTTGATCTTGAGTGAGCTAAAACGAATGTTGGTTGGAAAATAAGGGCAAACCTATGGGTGAAATCATGCATGTGTTCATCTTTGTGATTGTGAGAGTTGTTTGTGATTCCGGAACTATAAATTGTTGAACCATTGTGTGTGAATATGGAATCATTCTTTGTGTGAGGGCATTTGAGTACCTTTGTTGAGCTTGAACTTGCATTTGAAGCAAGTATTGTGAACTTAAGAGTCTTTGGTAATGGTGAGTCACAACTTGAACCATTGAGTGCACAATTGATCCTTGCATAAGTAAGTTGAGTCTTTTTGTGTGCATTCATGATTGAGTCTTGTGTAGCTACTATTTGAGACATCTTTTTTGAACTGCTGATCTTGCGTTTTACTCGAGGACAAGCAAATGTTTAAGTTGGAGGTGTTGATGAGTCCTAGATTTGGACTCATTTGGGGCTTTATTTATAATGATTTAGTGTCCTCAAATGCTTGTTTTGTGCCAATAACTGATGTAAAACCCTTGAATTCTAGGTATATGGATTGAGGAACAATGCAAGGACACTAATTTGCAAAAAGGAACGAAGCAAGCTGAAAGACCGAAGAAAAGGAAGCCTGGTGATCGCCAAGTCTATTTGGCAACGCCGAAGGGCTCCTTGACCGCCTAAAGTTGCAGTGTGTCATGCCCTGAAGGAGAAAATCAAGTCGGCGAAAGAAAGGAGCAGTCGGTGCATCGCCGAGTGGTTCCGTGATGCAGTATTGGATCGCCCAAAGTTACAGACCTTGAGGATGCTGAAGGCCAAGACAGAAAGGCGATGGAATTAGCTAAAGGGCGCATCGCCGAGTGGATCGGCGAGCCCGACTTACTGCGCCGTATGGCTCTTCACAGCACATTTTTGGCGACGATAAATACATTTAAAAATATCAATTCTAGTATCATTGAATCATTTTTCATTCTAAATAGTATCTGTGTTCATATTTGGAGAGTTTTCCTTAGCTTTTGAAGAATTGAAGTTTTTCACATTTGAGAATTTGAAAGTGAGTCTTTGAAATTCTTCAATTTGGACCTTTGTAAAGATGAAATCAATCTTACCCAGTTGATGGAAATTCAATTTGTTAACGATTTTTATCTTTTTATGATGTCTAGCTAAAACCCCAATTCTTGGGGTGTGATTATGTGATTATGGCCTGATTTAGTTTATGAGTATTGCTAATTATTAGTTTAAATGCTGTTTAGAAGTGATTTCAATTATTAATTGTGGTTTACTTTAAGAATTGTAATGCAAATGCAGTTCTACCTTTGTGTTTTTGGCTTGCTCGAGAGAGAGGTTTTAAAACTAAGATTATTGATTGATGGTCTGTGGGTATTGGGTTGTCATGGGTTCAGCTCGAGAGAGTGAATCCTAAACCCTTTTCTACACATTCAGCTCGAGAGAGTGAATGGACTAAGGCGTAGGTTGTTCGTATGTTGCATGCTTGTTGATGTTCGAGAGAAATCAACTTGATTCGGGGTAAATTGTTCGAGAGAAAGTTTACCTCCTCTATGGTTTAGCTTATTCACTAATATACAACTATTTCCTAACAGTTGCAATTACCCATTTGTCTACATTAGCCTATAATCGAATCACATCCCAAGAACCCCTCACATTATTGGCATTTTTATGTTATTTGTTGCTGTTGTAGTTGATAATTAAAACCAAAACCCCCTTATTTGACATTCGTGTCACCCCCTGATTTGAATTATGTTTTTATTCGATAATGTCTATTCCTATGACTGATTTGACCATGTTCACACTTTACTATTTAATCTTAAAGACGTACCGCTCCCTGTGAGATTCGACCCCAACTCATTTAGTTGGGTTATATACTGATTAACGATCGTTGACGCTTAGAATTGGATGAAGTGTCTTTGAAACGTTATTAATCAGACCCAAATTCAAGTCCAAGAGGAGGAATATTAGGGTACAATTTCGTGCAACGTAGGTGAAAAAGAGTCCAATAATCAATCATAACAAAAGATTGCTTTCTACCCAAAGTTTTGAGAGAAGACTAGTTAATCTTTCCAAGATTATCGGGATTCTTTTCCTAGTTGGGATTTATCTTGTTTATTTTGTTAGTTATAGGTTAGTTAATATTTTTCTTGATTTATGGACTCCCTAATACTATTTAATACTTTCCTAGAACTACTAAATTTTCCTAGTTAGGTTACTTTATTTTCTTTCTAATATAGGATTGACCTTGTACTTTTCTTTCTAGGGTTTGATTGCCCCTTTAGATTGTTCTAAAGGTTTTTGGATGTCCTTCCCCCTTATCCTATAAATAAGTGTCCCTTTTCATTCATTAAATACAATTAAATCGATATTAGTCATAATTTGAGAATTCTGTTGAATTCTTGTTTTTCTTATTTGAGAATTTATCTTTAATCTTAACTTGTTTCATAGTTTAATGTATCTATTTACTCTTTTGATATATTTAATTCTTTTTTGGTCTTCTTTAGAACACTATTAGTTTCATTTATTAATTATTGTCTTAAGTTACTCATAAAGCTGTCAAAATATGTATCTACTATTTTGATTCATTTTCTCAAGCAAAAGCGTTAGAGTTCATTCATATATCTATACGTTGTTACTTGGATGTTTTCAAGACTTTTAAAAAATAAAATCCTTTAAAATTATTGGATCATTCATTTGAATTTCTCATATCTTTATTTCAAGTTTTCTGACTCTTTTTAGTTTTGCTTTCGCAGTCTAATATTTTATTATGAAATTGAGATCTTCCTAAACACATTGTTATCAAGTGGTATTAGAGCGATTTTATCAAAATTCAGTTCTTGATATATCTTGGGATTTCTTGAATATTAAGAGCATAACAATAAATAAATTTTAAAAAAAGGTGATAACTTTCTCTTCAAAATATCCAATTGTTTGCTATCCAAGAAATATAATTATTTTCTCTCCAAAAGAAAATCTAATGTCATGACCCAAAGTTGGGCCATGATGACGTCCACTACAACCCAGCGAGTGGACAAGCCTAAACCCAAACACAAGATGCAGAAGACACATCTTATATAATAACAATAATAATATGTGGAAGTAAAAAATATATATAAAATTTTGGGCTATGTCATGTATCTGTACTGCAATACAAAATATATAAAAGAGACCCAAAAGTGATCGAAAGACAAACTAACACAAGATACCAATCCCTAGACCTGGTATCACCTATACAAGAGCTACTAGTAAAGATAGTCATATATACAGAGAACTGACTAATCCAAAATACAAAGTGAGAGTCAGTACAAAAAAAGGATAAAAACAAGTCTTTGAACCCGGGAGCTCACCACATTCAAGGTCTGTGACAACCACGGGAGACCCAACGCTTATTGTGGGTGGTTCGAACTGGGAGCTGCATCAGAAAAAGATGCAGAAATGTAGTATGAGTATCAAAACACGGGGTACTCAGTTGGCATCATAGGCTAACTGAGCTCAGAAAGATCAAATATATATTAGAAGCACGATAATACTAGCAAGTCAAGGGAAAATCTAAGACACAATAACCATACGATAGAGAACGGACAGATAATATCACAATTCAGTCACAAGCTACACTCAAACCACATAACAACCAACACACTTAAAGGCCAATTCCCACAGTAATACAATGTAAAAGACCAAGTAAAGAAAAGTCATAGGACCAGAAGGAACATTGAGCCACCTGGAATGATACCTCAACCTTAACCAAATGTCAACAACCCAAATTGATGTAGCCACGGGCCACCCGGGATGGCATTTCAAGCTTACCAATAATCCGGATAAATGTATCAACGGGCAGCCCAAAATGATGCATCGAGCTTATCAACAATGTAAATCTAAATAACATAATTAAGCCCGAGCCTAAGCCAACGGGCTGCCCGAAATGGACAAAAAGATCATCAGAGTAAAAGCAGCCAAAAGGTGCAGTAAATCAAGTAAAAGGGGCCTTTTTACCACTTTTAAGCCAAAATGGGTCCCAACGACTTCCAACTTATTAATAACAACTTCCTTTTACAAATCAAGTCATTTTTCGTCGAAAATCATTCAAAAGTAATAACCCCTCAAACACATCATCACAACTAAATCATATCATAGGATACCCATACCACCATGAGATTACTAATCTGGAACTCCTACCAATCCAAGCTCACGGTCTCAGGCCCAACAATTTAATAAACAACCAAGATCAGAACTCAAGGTACCAGATTATCAACCAAATCATCCAAAACAACTAGACACATTACAATCCTAAGGTTCATGCTACCTAAATGCAAGGTCTAAGGATACTACTCAACCAAACACAAGGATCACCTAAACTAATTCTTCTCCAATTAAAATTACGGTAAATAACCAATCCTATGTCCTTAACTATGCAAGGATATAAAGCCTAGCACAACCCAAGATTCCAAACTAACTATGCAATGCTACCCAAATATAATTAATCTAACTAAGCCAAGTCTAAGAAAAAGGAAGTCATAATCTACCCTAGGGCCGAAACCGCACACGAACTATAATGTGGTTCTGTTTCCTTTTTGAAGAACATCATTCCGCTGCTAAGATATCAAAAATAGAATGAGAAAGTCAATACGAGACTAACGACACCCATATCAATAACATAGATTTCTGATCGAAATTAGGTAAAAAATTGACCCATGAATCAATGATACAAATTACAAAATGGAAACTATTATTAAGTTCCCATCGGAGTGAGGATCACATGTCCGGAAGATGGGAGAAAATGGGACTTATTTCGGACCTCAAATGGTCAATGTACTAAACTTTAAAGGTTAGAAATCAAATATTTTGAGGTCAAAAATGAAATTGCAATACGTAATAAAATTCATAAAAGAGTAGAGAAAAGTGAGAGGAAGAAATTCACAATTGAAGCATTGAAAATGGTCAAGAAACACGTAATATCACCAGGAACCGAGCTTAACTTCCAATGGTGTTTGACTTTGGAATTACTGATGGGGGATATGGGATTAAATCCTCATAATTTTTGCAAAAGCTGCCAAATGTTCGCTTAAGTGAACATCGCTTAAGCCAACAACGCTTAAGCCAACATAGGCTTGCAAAAGCAACCCCCACCTAAGAGGCACTCTTCGCTTAAGTGAGCTCATGGTCACTTAAGCGGCCTTCGCTAAAGTGATGGGCTGGTCGCTTAAGAGGCTCCTCCCCACTGATGCCTTTTCTTAAGTGACCCATTGGTCGCCTAAGACAAATTTTCTTAAGCGATCAAGGGTTCGCAAAGCCAAGGAACCAGAGAACTGAAACTAGCAAAAAGGCCAAGTGTTCCAAAACATCGAACAAGCCCTCAAAATTCATTGAGAGTCCAAAAGTTGCAAACCATAAGTACAAACTACTTGGAAACGACACTCCAGACTCAACGAAATCAATACAGTAGCTAATCGAGATCTTTTCATCAAAATGTTGACTAAATTAAATACTTAACAAAGAACACAAACAAAATGCCTAAAGCTAAAAACTCATCTCGATATCCTCGGGAACCAAACCAAAGGTCCTTCTAGACCAAACTCAAAATTCTAGAGCTAAACGCATTGACATAATTTGATTTTGAGCGCGCTAACCATGAAAATTGATTGAAGTCAAACTTTTACGCAAAACTCAAAAACTAAAATGCCTAATTGCACCAACTCCAAACAGAAGTCTCAAATCCCAAACCGATCATTACATTAGCCCAAAATGACCCTTCAGAGCTGATGAAAGTGACTTAATTCTGATCCGACGTTAGAATCTCCGAATGTTGACTAAAGTCAACTCTTTCAAGCATTAAGCCTCCAAACTCAAAAACTCACACCAAACTCAACCAAAAACTTTGGGAAGCATGCCACCTAATCGAACACCACACCAAAAACTATACAAGATCTTTGGAAAGGGGAAAATTAGAAAAAGCACGCCAATAACACAAAAATGACCTCAAGGGTCATTACAACAAGTACCACTAAAGGACTTTCATGTGCGAAAGTAAGAAAAAGCAGTACATGTAGACGAAAAAAATAAGGATACCGGGTCCGATATCAAGATCATTCTCCCAAGTAACCTCCTCGACTGGATGCACTACAAAAGGAACCCCAATTACCAACAAAAAAATTTGTTGGTAAATTGATCAAATTGGTTGAAAAATTGAGTTACCAACCAAATGCCAACTTATATTAATTTGTTGCTAAAAGGCTTGTCGGTAAATATTACCAACTGATTTTAATTTGTTGGTAAACTTACCAACCAAAAATCAGTTGGTAAACACCCAAAGATGTTGTTACAAAATTTTGAAACATGACCTTGAAATTTCCGTTGGTAAATTCATCAACTAATTTTTGGTTAGTATATCGTTAGTACCTTTACTAACGAATTGAAAAGGAGTTAGTAAATTTTTTTCTTCATTATTCGATTCAGTTGGTAATGCGTTGATAATTATAGTAAATTTTTGTTGGTAATTTACCAATAAATTTTAAATACTTTTATTTTTTTTGGTTTCCCATCTGATGTCCGATACCCCACACTAGAGCCCGACTAAATCCGGATTCACACCGGGAAGTCCCACATTGGGGAGTAAAGCGCTCCCTAACAAAGGCAAATTTTTGTTGGTAATTTACCAATAAATTTTAAATACTTTTATTTTTTTTGGTTTCCTATCCGATGTCCAATACCCCACACCAGAGCCCGACTAAATCCGGATTTACGCCGGAAAGTCCCACATTGGGGGGGTAAAACACTCCCTAACAAAGGTGACTCTGTACCCAAGGGGAATCGAACCTGAGACCCCTTGGTTAAGGATGTAAGAGTACTTACCACTCCACCACAACCCTTGTTGGTAATAAATTTTAAATACGCTAATTAATTGTTAGTTTGTTGGTAATATATCATTCAAGGCGACTCCGTACCCAAGGGGAATCGAACCTGAGACCCCTTGGTTAAGGATGTAAGAGTACTTACCACTCCACCACAACCCTTGTTGGTAATAAATTTTAAATACGCTAATTAATTGTTAGTTTGTTGGTAATATATCATTCAAGGCGACTCCGTACCCAAGGGGAATCGAACCTGAGACCCCTTGGTTAAGGATGTAAGAGTACTTACCACTCCACCACAACCCTTGTTGGTAATAAATTTTAAATACGCTAATTAATTGTTAGTTTGTTGGTAATATATCATTCAAGGCGACTCCGTACCCAAGGGGAATCGAACCTGAGACCCCTTGGTTAAGGATGTAAGAGTACTTACCACTCCACCACAACCCTTGTTGGTAATAAATTTTAAATACTTTAGTATGATTATTTGTTTTTCTAATAAATTTACTAATTAATTATTAGTTTGTTGGTAATATATCATTCAAGTTCAATGTTAGGTTAGTAATTGATTGACAATATGTTCAAAATATTATTAACTGAATGATTATCCAATAGTAAAATATTTATTAATTTATTGCATTTAAAAATCTAAGAGCACGAATATAAATCCAAAAATATTAATATCAATTTTATAAATCATATTTGAATGAAACAATGCAAAATCTATGATAACAAGTTAAATTAATCTCAATATGACACATATCATTATATCAAAAAATTTAATTCAAGCACATTTACCAAAAATATTAACCAAATCTAAATTTTGGCCAAAACTTAAAAGTTAAAATGCTTAACGACACAAACTAAAAAATGGAACCCTCAAAACCCGAACCCTCTATCTTATTACATCAAAAATGACCTTCC